>NC_090651.1:258871836-259156836 GCF_040937935.1 Hyperolius riggenbachi | reverse complement strand
CAGTACTGAACAAATTTCTGGACACAACTTCTCTTTTCAACTTTTTTTTTTTAAAGGAACATCCCCACATAATCACTTGCTGTTGTTACTTGGAAAAAAAGAGGTTTCTTGCATCATTCACCCTCAAAACAAGTGTTGGAAGCTATTTAAGGCCATTTCGAATAGTCAGCTCGAATAATGAGCTCGAATACCGACTCGAATAGTGAGCTCGAATTCCGAGGTCGAATCGAATAGTACAAATTATTCGACTCGAATATTCGACTGATCTCGAATAATTTACTATTCGAATTCGACCTAACTCGAATTTTGAAAAGGGGTATTTGAGCACCACTATTATGCAGTAACCGCATAGAGGAGTGGTGCAAAACAATTAAGAAAAAGACAAAGTAAATTTCAAATGGTAGTGGAAAAGGGCTGCACGGGATCCGTTGAAAAGGGCGCCTGAGCTGCCTGTATGAAAAGGGCGCCTCCATAGATATCAATGTTATTTCTGCAAATATCGGCTACAAGATGGTGAAAAGGGCGCCCGAGTTTTGATATAGGCTACAAGCGGGCGCCCCTTGGTACACCATATTTTTTTTGGCTACTTTTGGCTACAGTAGGGCGCCCCTTTGTAGCCCATATTTTTTTCGGCTACAAGATTTTCAGCTACAGTAGGACGCCCCTTTATAGCCCATATTTTTTTTAGACTACAAGGTTTTCTGCTACAGTAGGGCACCCCTTTGTAGCCCATATTTTTTCTGGCTACAAGGTTTTCGGCTACAGTAGAGCACCCCTTTATAGCCCATATTTTTTCAACAACAAGGTTTTCGGCTACAGTAGGGCACCCCTTTGTAGCCCATATTTTTTTCAGCTACACGTTTTTCGGCTACAGTGGGGTGCCCCTTTGTAGCCCATATTTTTTATTCAGCTACAAGGTTTTCAGCTACAAGGTTTATGATTCTGCAACAAAAGGGCACCCTTTTATAGCCGAGATTTTTGATTAGGGGGTGCAGCGGGGTTAGGATTAGGCATCACAATCAGGGGGGGTCTTAGGATTAGGCACCACCAGGGGAGTCTTAGGGTTAGGCACCACCTGTGGGGTCTTAAAGTTTGGCACCACCTGGGGGTCTTAGGGTTAGTCACCACCTGGGGGGTCTTAGGGTTAGGCACCACCTGGGGGGTCTTAGGGTTAGGCACTACCAGGGGAGTCTTAGGGTTAGGCACCACCAGGGGAGTTTTAGGGTTAGGCACCACCAGGTGAGTCTTAGGGTTAGACACCACCGGGGGGGGGGGTCTTAGGGTTAGGCACCACCTGAGGGGTCTTAGGGTTAGGCACTACCAGGGGAGTCTGAGGGTTAGGCACCACCTGGGGGGTCTTAGGGTTAGGCACCAGCAGGGGGGTTAGGGTTAGGCACTACCAGGGGAATCTTAGGGTTAGGCACCACCTAGGGAGGGCTTAGGGTTAGGCACCACCTGGGGAGTCTTAGGGTTAGGCACCACCTGTGGAGTCTTAGGGCTAGGCACCACCTGTGGTGTCTTAGGGTTAGGCACCACCAGGGAAGTCTTAGGATTAGGCACCACCTGGGGGGTCTTAGGGTTAGGCACTAGGGGAGTCGTAGGGTTAGGCACCACCTGGGGGCTCTTAGGGTTAGGCACCAGCAGGGGGGTTAGGGGAGGGTTCTGTGTGAGAGACTGAGTAGGGAGAAGTTAGGTCATAGTAATCACCAGGGGCTGTCTTAGGGTTAGGCACCACCAGGGAGGGGTTAGGGTTAGGCACCACCAAGGGGGTTAGGGTTAGGCACCATCAGGGGGGTTAGACACCATCAGAGGAGGGTTCTATGTGAGAGTAGGGAGAAGTTAGGTCATAGTAATCACTTTTCTCAGCATTATCTAGAGCCCTTTTATAGCCCAACAAATTTTGCCTATAACAGCATCCTTTTTATAAACTAAAACTAGCTTTTTCGGCTACACTAGGAGCCCTTTGTAGAAGTATTTGGCATATATGGGCTACACCAGGCGCCCTTTGCAGCTGAATTTTGCATATGGGGTACACCAGGCGCCCTTTGTAACCGAATTTGGCATATATGGGCTACACCAAGACGCCCTTTGTAGCTGAATTTTACATATATGGGCTACACCAGGTGCCCTTTGTAGCCGAATTTGGCATTATATATGGGCTACACCAGGCACCCTTTGTAGCCGAATTTGGCATATATGGGCTACACCAAGACGCCCTTTGTAGCCGAATTACGCATATATTGGCTACACCAGGCGCCATTTGTAGCCGAATTTGACATATATGGGCTACACCAGACACCCTTTGTAGCCGAATTTGACATATATGGGCTACACCAGGCGCCCTTTGTAGCCGAATTTGGCATATATGGGCTACACCAGATGCCCTGTGTAGCCGAATTTGGCATAAATGGGCTACACCAGGCGCCCTTTGTAGCCGAAGTTGATATATGGGCTACACCAGGTGCCCTTTTTTCCAGGAGCCCTTTTTCAAATAGACGTGGCTGCACCAAATTACTAGCCCCAGTTTCTGTTGAGCAGACATTTGTATAGTTCACAGTTTTGTTCCCTCAATTTTGTTAAAGAGAACCCGACGTGGTTTTTGGGGGGCACATGGAACACAAAGGCATGTTCTCTGCTTCATGACATGCCTCTGTGTGCCCACACCACTGCTATGTGCCCCCCCCCCCCACACACTGCTATAGCCCCCCGAGATTAGTGACAATGTTTGTCGCTATCAAGGAGGTAAAGGAGAAAGGGATTCCCTGTTCAATTCTGCAGGGTTTCCTTAGCTACCATTGAGCAACTCTCTCTCCCTAGCCACACCCCCTGCCGCTCCCCCACCTCCCAGCAAGCAGTGAGGGCTGGAACCCACTAGAGCGATTTTTTGAGAATTTAGGGAGCGCTTTAAATCGCTAGCGCTTTCCCTAAACGCTCTGCCAATGTAAATAAATGTAACAAATTCCAAAGTAGTGATTGCGATTAGCAAAAATCGCAATCGCAGGACATGCAGCATTTTGGGAGCATTTACACTTCAATGTAATGTATTGAAGCGCTGGCAAATCACTCATAAATCGCTACACATAGCGATTTGAGTGCGATTGCAAGCTGTCATAAAATTCTGATACATTGAAAGGACCAATCAGAATTAAAATCGCAAGTCGCTACACAATCGCTGGCATAAAGCTTACACTTTTTAAAATCGCTCCCAAAAGCGCCAGAAAACGCTCATGAAATTGCTTACAAAACTCTGAATAAAAACGCTATCGATTACGATAGCGTTTTGCGATTTGTAGTGGGTTCCAGGCCTGAATGAGAGAATGAATCTCTCATTCCAGCTTCGTGACCCAGAGGTCATGAAAGTGAAATTGGGCCATTGTGGCCCACAGGAGCGTCAGGGAGTGGCGTTTGTGGAGTCTACCTGATCCGCTCAGTACTTTCTCCACTTCTTTTTGCACCAAATCTGCTCTAAGGTTTCCTTAATACTTTTCAAAAGCACTCCCTAGCAAACGTGTACAAAGATGCTGCGTGGCCCCTTACTGGCCTGCCACTATTTTAGCTCTTGGACTATACCACTGACTTTCAGGAAATCATAAACTTTCATGGAAATCATAAACCATGACAATTCCATGTGAGAACTGGAAATGGACTTGTCCAAAACCTGTCAATAAGAGGTTCAAAGCAGTTTATAATACCTTCTGTAAGGGGCAGCTACATAGGAAATTAAAAAAAAATACAATGCATTTACTCTGGGACAAATCTATGTATATGCACATATGTATTTTTCATTTTAAGGTTTAAACCATACTGCCCCTTTAATAAAATCTCTAGCATTTTAAACCAGCAAGTGTACTAAAATTAAGTAAATAAGTTAATTAGAGGTTCGCAAGTTGTACAGAAGTTCATGTCATCCAAACGTATTTGTCAAATGTTGCTGTTATTTGGTTAAATCACTAGGTGACCAAGCTTTGATAGATCCCATAGCAGTCACATGATCTGCTATGGCTACGGTGATAAACACAGCTTGTATTTTGCTTGCTAATATCAATGTTACTATTATGTTTTCATTATAGTGTGAACTCTGCCTTAGCTGATGTTATCAACTCAAAGCAAATACGGTACTTTCTAAGGAGTACAAATGCTCTTTCATTTCCTGGAATGCCCATTAGTGATCGTTCCGGGTGACGTTTCACAACAGTCTACCTCTTCCCACTCAATGTGAAAGCACGATTAGAATATAATTATGTTGTGATGCAATGATATTGTCCGTTGCAACAGAATGCAATAGCTTCTGTGTGAAGGGACCCAGAGGCTAGGTTCACAGTGGTCAGTTGCATGACGCACACGTTATAATGCGCTATAATGTGCTTGCATGCAGCGAGTTAACATAACGTGATCAGTTACAATGCAGTACAGTGGTGAACAGGCCCATATAATCGTATGGGCGGTGACTTGACATGCAGAATTATTGTGCAAAGCAACTGACCACTGTGTTCACAGTGTAGTCAGTGCAGTGTGGTATAACAGCGTGGACTTTAACAGTGACAGTGAAACATACTTTTAATTGATTGAATGCTTTATGTATGCAACGCAATGCACAGATATCATGCAGCACTACTTTCCCATTCAGTTGGATTCCATCTGTAACAGGGAACGCAACTCCCTCTGTCAAGCTAGCCTTAGGATCCTTTTACTCTGCATGAGTTGCATTGCAGAATTATTGTGCATATCAACTAACTGCCTATAAAGTTCTATCTGCATGCAGGCTTTGCATCAACATCTATCTTCAGTCTCCACTGCAGATCACAAACATAATGGCACATGCGTTTTGCAATGCGCATACAGTGTGCTACCAACCAACCACGGCAGGGAGCATACTTGCTTGATGTCATGAGCATTTTCTGCACAGGAAAACTTTACATCCGATTCCGATTTTTAATCGTTACTGCATGCTGCGTTTTTTCCTACGTTTTTCTGTTGATTGCATACAGGGAAAATCAGAATTGCAAATAGCAATCGCAAAACGGATTTGCAGTGTGCAGGGAGCCTGCCTGAATGCGTTTTTTTTTCGCATGCAGAAAAAACTTGTCAACAGTGCAACATTGTGTGCATCTTTTCTGTCAATTACTTCCATGAAAATAATGTGCGCATGTTCCCACATACAAACAAACATGGGACCTGACGCACTAAATCGCAGTAAAATAGCAGGGTGTACGTGGCAATTTTATCGCTACTAATGCCAGGGGTGCACTGCCCGTTAACCCATTAGTGTTATATGCATAACCGGGGGTAACATGCTTGTCGCTATAGTAATGCACGTCACGCCATGAGTTACCATAGCAAAGTACGCATCATTTCAGTAACAGACTGCATTAGTACCAGTAAAATTGCTGTGTGCTGCCTGCGCATGCCAATTTTACTGTCGTTTAGTGCATACACTGTGCTCCTTGCCTAAAACATTTTCCGCAAGCATTTTCCTCAAAGAAACCATTGTATTCCACATTTAAAGGATACCCTTAGTCCTAAAAATATGGAAAAATGACTCCTTGTGTGTGTATGGGGAGTAGTGCAGACTGCAGAGGCTTACCGCTCCTCCCTTATCCCAGCATCAGCCTCCATTATGCTGCAAAGCGTCCCATTCCGAAGACCTTGTCAGCAGGGTTGGAGCATGCGCAATATGTCCACGGGAGTACAGACGCAAAGATGTACCAGGCATGCAAGCCCACTGACCCGGACATACAACGCTGCTGCGCTTAGTATGTCTACTTGGGCACCTTGTGACTGCGCTTCCCGTTGACCTCAAGTCCCGTGCGTGCACAATCCGGTTACATCTTCCCGCAGGAGTGCGGGCATACTGCGCATGCACCAACCCCATCGACCAGGACTTCAGAACGGGCTGCTTTGCAGGGAAACAGAGGCTGACGCCGTGGCAAGGGAGGTGCGGTAAGCTTCTGCACTACTTCCCATGCACACACAGGGCAACATTTTTGCCATATTTTTAGGACTAAGGTATCCTTTAAAATGCAGAGTGGCATGGAATAAACGCACAAATCCAAAAGCTGATGTGATTTTCCCATGACCCTTTTGGAATGTTGTATTAATGCATTTGCTCACAAAAATTGCAAAAACACATATAGGGCTTGATTCACAAAAGAGTGCTAACTGTTAGCATGGCCGTTTTCGCGCGAATGTTTGCGTTTGCACGCGATTGCAAATTTTCATGCACAATTAACCGGTTTCGCGCGGAAATGCAAATTTTTGCGCTAAATAGTCATCGTGTCCGCGCTAAAATTCTCGTTTAGGCGTGCAAAAACGTTAACGATACACAAACGTGAATTTTCACGCAAAACCTTTTAAATGCGCACGAAAGTTTGCGATCGCGCGCAAACGCGAAAATTCGCATGAAAACGGCCGTGCTAACAGTTAGCACTCTATTGTGAATCAAGCCCATAGTGTTAAAGAGCCCTAAAGGCAGAGTAAGGGCTGGTGCACACCAAGAGCGCTTCTGAATAAAAAAAATATTTATTTCTTTATTTTTTAAATAAAATCACATATTTATTTATTTTTTTATACCCCCCTCCCTCCCTTCCCCTGCCAGCCAATCACTGTGATCGGCTGTCATAGGTTTCAGCACGGCTGTCCCTACAGTGCTGCCTTAGATCGCAGCGCTGTACGGAGTAAATAGACGGCGGTTTAGCCGTTTAACAGTCTCCTAGCAGCGATCGGTGCTGGGAGACTGATCCAAGCGTAGATGCGCGATCTCCTACAAAACACGTTAGGCGGTCCTGGGGTTGCCGCCGCGTCCACGCCATTCAGTCTGAAAGAGAAGATCTTACCTAACAGATCTATAGCATTAAAATATCAAAACTGTTTGTAGTATCGAAAGCAGCTGTGATTGTGTCCATGAAAAAATCTGCTTTGCTAATTAATCAGTTCTTTAAAGACACCTGAACTGGAAGGGATGGGGAGGCTGCCATATTTACGGTATTTCCTTTTAACCACTTGAGGACCCACCCTTTACCCCCCCTTAAGGACCAGCGCTGTTTTAGCTGATCTTTGCTGGATGGGCTCTGCAGCCCCCAGCACAGATCAGCGTGCAGGCAGAGCGACCAGATCGCCCCCCTTTTTTCCCCACTAGGGGGATGATGTGCTGGGGGGGTCTGATCGCTCCTGCCTGCGTGTTGTGGGAGGGGGGGCACCTCAAAGCCCCCCTCCGCGGCGAAATCCTTCCCCTCCCTCTCCTACCTGGCCCCCCCTGGAGATCCGGGCTGCACAGGACGCTATCCGTCCTGTGCAGCCAGTGACAGGCTGTCTCCTGTCACATGGCGGCGATCCCCGGCCGCTGATTGGCCGAGGATCGCCGATCTGCCTTACGGCGCTGCTGCGCAGCAGCGCCGTACAATGTAAACAAAGCGGATTATTTCCGCTAATGTTTACATTTAGCCTGCGAGCCGCCATCGGCGGCCCGCAGGCTATTCACGGAGCCCCCCGCCGTGAATTGACAGGAAGCAGCCGCTTGCACGAGCGGCTGCTTCCTGATTAATCAGCCTGCAGCTGGCGACGCAATACTGCGTCGCTGGTCCTGCAGCTGCCACTTTGCCGACGCACGGTATAAGCGTGCGGTCGGCAAGTGGTTAAACAATGCAGATTGCCTGTCTGTCCAGGTGATGTTCTGTCTCTAATACTTTTAGTCATAGACCCTAAACATGCATGCAGACCAGTTGTTTGACTGAAGTCTGGCTAGAATATATGAATGCTTATTTTAGGTGTGTAATTCAGACACTACTGCAGCAAGAGATCAGCAGGACTGCCAGGCAACTTGTATTGTTGAAAGGTAAATATGTCAATCATATTCCTGGCACTTCAGGTGTCCTTTAAGGAAACAATCGATAATGCAATTGTTCAGGATCAATTAGGCTCAATAGCTTCTCTGTTTTCATACAATACCATCAGAACAATCTAATCAACAATACAATTATTAGCTAAAAATCGTAAACTGAATGGGCATCTTGACTGATGCTTATTTTCTAAGCCTTGACAAAAAGCCAGTTGAGCTGGCCAACCAGAGAAATGCATAGTGAGGACCAATAACAGGAGACTGTGATTGCCACAGGCATGCTCAAATATAGTTTTGCAAACAACATCTAAAGATGCCCATACATGATACAATCAAATAGTTTGATTTTCCCGTTTATTCGACCAAATGTTTGAATAGTGAAAAAATTTAAAAGAATCTATTTTTTTTGAAAGATAAAAAATGATCGACTATTCAATTTTTTTCGATAAAAATCTGATCAGATTTGTTGGAAAAATCAGATTGATTGCTTTGAAGATTGAATGGTGTATGGTAGGTTTGATAAAATAATCGTATCTTTTTTTTTTTTTTACGCAACTGAAACATGTATGGCCACCTTAAACGACAATTAGGACTTGAAACAATGTTACAATTTTGACTCACAGTTCTGCTTAGACATGGGAGGACATACACTGACTTAACTACTACTATGATGTTCCATAGCGGAAACTTACCGGTTCTCTTCTCTCTGCAGCAATTCAACCTCTTCATGCCCATCATTGCTGGTGTTGGCACCCCTGGCTGTCACACTGCAGCAGCCCATCCTGCAACATCTGTGTCAGTGCAATCTGCTGGTCAGCAAAGCTCCTAAGAGCAAGATGCAGGGAGATGAGATGGCCTCCCACATCCTTCCTTCTTCAGATCAGAACAGTGTGGAGAGGGGAGCTGGACAGAGACAATATGCTAGAAAAAATCACAAACCGGTAGTGTGAACTAGAGAGAGAGCTTCCTGTTCACTTCAAGCTTGTTTCTCTTTCCTGCAGAATGAGATGACCTGAGGGGGAGGGAGCCTTCATCAAGTTTCTCAGTTTCACAAAAAGAAAAGAACTTCTAGGCAGGGTGAAAGGGGAGAAAGTAGCAGAGCAGCCACTGACAAAGGGAGAAGTGAAAGAAGGTTAGCCCTGTTTGACTAATCCAGAAATCATGGTGCTTAATGACAAGTGAAAGCCTGCAGTCCCTGTCCTCTCCCATACAACACTGCAGTGAGGAGGACAAGTCCCAGCACAGCAAAGGGATTCCACTGACTTTTCTATTTCATGGCACTGGAAGGCTGAACACTGAACCAGAGATATCAGAACAAGAGTGACACGTAGGAAATACTCCTACAAGTCCAATTCTGTCCACAGCCAGGTATTTCCCACTCCTTCCCCTTATTTTCAGTGTGGGAGGAGTAATATATTTCTGCACACATGTAATCACATTAATATATCAGGCGGGATATGCTGCCTAACAGGAAGAAGGTTACGAAAGGAAAAGTTAAAGAGCCAGTGAGCACAATATACACATTGTTCACAAGAACAGGACTAGACACAATTCTGGCTCACCTGGTGGAATGGAAAGTGTTTGCACACCATCAAATAAAACCAGTAACCGGATCCAGACTCGGTGCAGCTTATACAGTCTCCAGGTCATCAGCAGGGACGTATCTAAAAAGTGGAATTTTAATGGGGCACTTCACTATCTTTGCCCAACATGAGGAGCCCCAGGTAGAGCAGCCGTCATAACTCCCCCATCTCATAGAAGGATAAGGTGAAATGGGGCCCTGGGCAAGCAACAACTTTGGGCCCACCCTTGATGGCCACTTGACTTTTTTTGTAAGACTTGTTGAGGGCTAGTATAAATAGGGGCACTAGACTCTCTCCGGGCCCTAGCACCTGACTAAGTTGCCTTGTGGATGATTCGGCTGTGCCCCATCCCCATAACAAGTATGGCCCTCTCAACTCCCCTCTCCTGCACATAGTTTCCTCACAGCAAATATACCAACTATCTCTACCCCCCCAAAATGACCCTCCCCTATCCACAGCAAGTGCAGCCACCAAAACCTCCATCTCTCACCCCAGGGCTGGTTCTAGACTTCTTGCTGCCTGAGACAAACTTGTGAGGATTTGCGCCACCACCCCCTTCCTGATTTGGAATCTTTGCCCCCAGTATAGCTAGCCAGGTATAGGTGCCCCCAGTATAGCTAGCCAGGTATAGGTGGCACCAGTATAGGTAGCCAGGTATAGGTGGCCTCAGTATAGGTAGCCTGATTTAGGTGCCACAAGTATAGGTTAGCCAGGTATAGGTGCCCCAGTAAAGGTAACAGGTATAGGTGCCCCCAGTATAGTTAGCAGTTATAGGTAACCCCTAACATAGTTAGCAGGCATAGGTGCCCCCAGTATAGTTAGCAGGTATAGGTGCCCCTAGTATAGGTAGCAGGTATAAGTGCCCCCAGTATAGGTAGCAGGTATCGGTGCCCCCTGTACAGGTAGCAGGTATAGGCTCCCCAATATAGGTAGCAGGTATAGGCTCCCCAATATAGGTAGCAGGTATAAGCTCCCCAATATAGGTAACAGGTATAGGTGCCCCAGTATAGGTAGCAGGTATTGGTGCCACTGCGTGGAGGGGGACCAACATCATTCCTCCCTTCCTCTCCTTGGGCCCCCTCCGAGCTGGTGCATCGTCCTGGGTTGTAATTAACTCACTTGCTCGCTCGCTCCATACAATGGGCTTGATTCACAAAGCGGTGATAACCCAGTTATCACGCCTAAAAGACTTTAGGCGTGATGACCTTTTCACCACTGAGTTATCACCGCTTTTTCCTGCTCTTCGCGCGAAGTTACCGCGCGTACGCGCGTGAGAGCGCGCGCAAAGTCCCATAGGGTTTAATGGGAGCTTCGCGCGAAGCGTCGGGTGCTGCGCGTGCGTACGCGCGGTAACTTCGCGCGAGTTTCTTCTTATCACGCCTAAAGTGAGTTTAGGCGTGATAAGGGGCTTTTCACTGGCGTGCAAACACTTTGCACCGCTTTGTGAATCAAGCCCAATGTGTCCCCTCCAGCAACCGTCTACTCTCTGGCCGCCCGATCTCTGTATGAGAGTAATCAGACGTAATCAGACGTCTTGCAAGGAAACAGGAAGTAGAGAGGAGGCAGCTGCCCGCGGGAACACATCGCATGGAGCGAGCGAGCAGGTGAGTTAATTACAACCAGCACCACTGCGCCAGCTCTGCAGATAAGACAGGAGGGGGCCCATGGAGAGGGAGGAAGGAATGATGTGGGCCCCCTCCCCACTACTGTTAGGCACCCCATCCCCACAGAAGGAAAAGGAGTTGTTGCCAGGGTGGAGGGGAACGAGTTGCCGCCCTGAACGCAGGATGCCTCCTGAGGAAGAAACATCACCTAGCTTCATGGGCGGCTCGGGGCTGTCTCACCCACCTAACAAGCACAGCTACCTACCCATACACCTTTATGACAAGAACGGCCAACATCACCCTCTTGCACAAAACAATTGTGGCCATCATAACATTCCCCCTCCTTTAAAGAGACTCCGTAACAAAAATTGCATCCTGTTTTTTATCATCCTACAAGTTCCAAAAGCTATTCTAATGTGTTCTGGCTAACTGCAGCACTTTCTACTAACACAGTCTCTGTAATAAATAAATGTATCTTTCCCCTGTCAGACTTGTCGGCCTGTGTCTGGAAGGCTGCCAAGTTCTTCAGTGTTGTGGTTCTGCTATGAACTCCCCTTTATGCACACTGCCTGTGTGTTATTTAGGATTAGAGCAGCTTCTCTCTTCTCTCTCTTATCTTTTACAAGCTGGATAAATCGTCCTCTGAGCTGGCTGGGCTTTCACATACTGAGGAATTACAAACAAGGGCAAAGCTGTTTGCAGGAAGAAAAGAGCAGCCTGAAACTTCAGTGCATGGGGGAAAGAAACACACAAATGATCTCTTGGCGTACGTACAAAAAGGGCGCCCGGACAAAAAGGGCGCGGGGTGTAAACTCTAAATAATAATTAATCATTAATAGGGTTTATAAAAATAGTGTGCTATATTTCGTTTACAAATAAGGTTTAACAAAATTATAAATCATTAAATAATGTTTATGAAGTCGGAAATTGTGAAAACGTTAATCTTCCCTGTTTCTAAAGTTAAACTTATAATTACGTTTATGAAAAAAACAATAATATATGTTTAACCACTTTACCCCCGCGCGTACGTATTTCTCCGCCCCTTTTTCCATCCTTTAACAACCAGGGACGGAGAAATACGTACTTTCCGCGTTCCCGACGCTGTCCGCGCTCCCGCTCATAAACACGCCGCCCGCCGCTAGTAAACATGCCGCCGCCCGCTTGCCCGGAGATCAATGAACGGGAAAATCCATTCCCGTTCGTTGATCTAAGCCCCGCAATGATCCACTGCTCTCCTATGGGCAGCGCGATCATTGTGAGAAAAAAACTCACGTGTCCAGCCTCCTTATACTTCCTCCAAGCTTCCGGAAGGAAGCTTGGAGGTCGCATTAAAACAAAAAGTTACTGTGGCCATCTTGTGGCCAAATAGTAAACTACACCCTACACATTTTTCACATACAAATAAATGACTTTTACACATAAAATTAACTCATTACCTCCCACACTCCCCATTTTTTTTTTTTTGTAATTAAAAAAAAATTAAAAAATTTACAATTAAAAAAAATACATAAATAGTTACCTTAGAGACTGAACTTTTTAAATATTTATGTCAAGAGGGTACAACACTGTTACTTTATAAACTATGGGCTTGTAATTAGGGATGGACGCAAAAATGAAAAAAATGCACCTTTATTTCCAAATAAAATATTGGCGCCAAACATTGTGATAGGGACATAATTTAAATGGTTTTATAACCGGGACAAAAGGGCAAATACATTTCATGGGTTTTAATTACAGTAGCATGCATTATTTAAAAACTATAATGGCCGAAAACTGAAAAATAATTATTTTTTTCCCCACATTTTTCCTATTTTCCCATTAAAACACATTTAGAAAAAAATAATTCTTGGCATAATGTCCCACCTAAAGAAAGCCTAATTGGTGGCGTAAAAAACAAGATATAGTTCATTTCATTGCGATAAGTAATGATAAAGTTATAGACGAATGAATGGAAGGAGCGCTGAAAGGTGAAAATTGCTCTGGTGCTCAGGGGGTAAAACCCCTCAGTGGTGAAGTGGTTAATTGTTATAATTCTATATTATTGTGAATAACCTTCATTTACGGTTTGTTCTTATAATAAAATCTGAAAATATTCTTTTCTTGGTGCCACTGCGTGGAGGGGGACCAACATCATTCCTCCCTTCCTCTCCTTGGGCCCCCTCCGAGCTGGTGCATCGTCCTGGGTTGTAATTAACTCACTTGCTCGCTCGCTCCATACAATGGGCTTGATTCACAAAGCGGTGATAACCCAGTTATCACGCCTAAAAGACTTTAGGCGTGATGACCTTTTCACCACTGAGTTATCACCGCTTTTTCCTGCTCTTCGCGCGAAGTTACCGCGCGTACGCGCGTGAGAGCGAGCGCAAAGTCCCATAGGGTTTAATGGGAGCTTCGCGCGAAGCGTCGGGTGCTGCGCGCGCGTACGTGCAGTAACTTCGCGCGAGTTTCTTCTTATCACGCCTAAAGTGAGTTTAGGCGTGATAAGGGGCTTTTCACTGGCGTGCAAACACTTTGCACCGCTTTGTGAATCAAGCCCAATGTGTCCCCTCCAGCAACCGTCTACTCTCTGGCCGCCCGATCTCTGTATGAGAGTAATCAGACGTAATCAGACGTCTTGCAAGGAAACAGGAAGTAGAGAGGAGGCAGCTGCCCGCGGGAACACATCGCATGGAGCGAGCGAGCAGGTGAGTTAATTACAACCAGCACCACTGCGCCAGCTCTGCAGATAAGACAGGAGGGGGCCCATGGAGAGGGAGGAAGGAATGATGTGGGCCCCCTCCCCACTACTGTTAGGCACCCCATCCCCACAGAAGGAAAAGGAGTTGTTGCCAGGGTGGAGGGGAACGAGTTGCCGCCCTGAACGCAGGATGCCTCCTGAGGAAGAAACATCACCTAGCTTCATGGGCGGCTCGGGGCTGTCTCACCCACCTAACAAGCACAGCTACCTACCCATACACCTTTATGACAAGAACGGCCAACATCACCCTCTTGCACAAAACAATTGTGGCCATCATAACATTCCCCCTCCTTTAAAGAGACTCCGTAACAAAAATTGCATCCTGTTTTTTATCATCCTACAAGTTCCAAAAGCTATTCTAATGTGTTCTGGCTAACTGCAGCACTTTCTACTAACACAGTCTCTGTAATAAATAAATGTATCTTTCCCCTGTCAGACTTGTCGGCCTGTGTCTGGAAGGCTGCCAAGTTCTTCAGTGTTGTGGTTCTGCTATGAACTCCTCTTTATGCACACTGCCTGTGTGTTATTTAGGATTAGAGCAGCTTCTCTCTTCTCTCTCTTATCTTTTACAAGCTGGATAAATCGTCCTCTGAGCTGGCTGGGCTTTCACATACTGAGGAATTACAAACAAGGGCAAAGCTGTTTGCAGGAAGAAAAGAGCAGCCTGAAACTTCAGTGCATGGGGGAAAGAAACACACAAATGATCTCTTGGCGTACGTACAAAAAGGGCGCCCGGACAAAAAGGGCGCGGGGTGTAAACTCTAAATAATAATTAATCATTAATAGGGTTTATAAAAATAGTGTGCTATATTTCGTTTACAAATAAGGTTTAACAAAATTATAAATCATTAAATAATGTTTATGAAGTCGGAAATTGTGAAAACGTTAATCTTCCCTGTTTCTAAAGTTAAACTTATAATTACGTTTATGAAAAAAACAATAATATATGTTTAACCACTTTACCCCCGCGCGTACGTATTTCTCCGCCCCTTTTTCCATCCTTTAACAACCAGGGACGGAGAAATACGTACTTTCCGCGTTCCCGACGCTGTCCGCGCTCCCGCTCATAAACACGCCGCCCGCCGCTAGTAAACATGCCGCCGCCCGCTTGCCCGGAGATCAATGAACGGGAAAATCCATTCCCGTTCGTTGATCTAAGCCCCGCAATGATCCGCTGCTCTCCTATGGGCAGCGCGATCATTGTGAGAAAAAAACTCACGTGTCCAGCCTCCTTATACTTCCTCCAAGCTTCCGGAAGGAAGCTTGGAGGTCGCATTAAAACAAAAAGTTACTGTGGCCATCTTGTGGCCAAATAGTAAACTACACCCTACACATTTTTCACATACAAATAAATGACTTTTACACATAAAATTAACTCATTACCTCCCACACTCCCCATTTTTTTTTTTTTGTAATTAAAAAAAAATTAAAAAATTTACAATTAAAAAAAATACATAAATAGTTACCTTAGAGACTGAACTTTTTAAATATTTATGTCAAGAGGGTACAACACTGTTACTTTATAAACTATGGGCTTGTAATTAGGGATGGACGCAAAAATGAAAAAAATGCACCTTTATTTCCAAATAAAATATTGGCGCCAAACATTGTGATAGGGACATAATTTAAATGGTTTTATAACCGGGACAAAAGGGCAAATACATTTCATGGGTTTTAATTACAGTAGCATGCATTATTTAAAAACTATAATGGCCGAAAACTGAAAAATAATTATTTTTTTCCCCACATTTTTCCTATTTTCCCATTAACCACTTGAGGACTACAGTCTTTCTAACCCTTAAGGACCAGGCACTTTTTTTCCATTCAGACCACTGCAGCTTTCACGGTTTATTGCTCGCTCATACAACCTACCACCTAAATGAATTTTGGCTCCTTTTCTTGTCACTAATAAAGCTTTCTTTTGGTGCTATTTGATTGCTCCTGCGATTTTTACTTTTTATTATATTCATCAAAAAAGACATGAATTTTGGCAAAAAAATGATTTTTTTAACTTTCTGTGCTGACAGTTTTCAAATAAAGTAAAATTTCTGTATACATGCAGCGCGAAAAATGTGCACAAACATGTTTTTGATTAAAAAAAAAACCATTCAGTGTATATTTATTGGTTTGGGTAAAAGTTATAGCGTTTACAAACTATGGTGCAAAAAGTGAATTTTCCCATTTTCAAGCATCTATGACTTTTCTGACCCCCTGTCATGTTTCATGAGGGGCTAGAATTCCAGGATAGTATAAATACCCCCCAAATGACCCCATTTTGGAAAGAAGACATCCCAAAGTATTCACTGAGAGGCATAGTGAGTTCATAGAAGATATTATTTTTTGTCACAAGTAAGCGGAAAATGACACTTAATGACAAAAAAAAAAAAAAAAAAAAGTTTCCATTTCTGCTAACTTGCGACAAAAAAAAAATGAAATCTGCCACGGACTCACCATGCCCCTCTCTGAATACCTTGAAGTGTCTACTTTCCAAAATGGGGTCATTTGTGGGGTGTGTTTACTGTCCTGACATTTTGGGGGGTGCTAAATTGTAAGCACCCCTGTAAAGCCTAAAGGTGCTCATTGGACTTTGGACCCCTTAGCGCAGTTAGGGTGCAAAAAAGTGCCACACATGTGGTATTGCCATACTCAGTAGAAGTACTATAATGTGTTTTGGGGTGTATTTTTACACATACCCATACTTGGTGGGAGAAATACCTCTGTAAATGACAATCTTTTGATTTTTTTACACACAATTGTCCATTTACAGAGTTATTTCTCCCACCCAGCATCGGTATGTGTAAAAATACACCCCAAAACACATTGTACTACTTCTCCCGAGTACGGCGATACCACATGTGTGGCACTTTTTTGCACCCTAACTGCGCTAAAGGGCCCAAAGTCCAATGAGTACCTTTAGGATTTCACAGGTCATTTTGCGGAATTTGATTTCCAGACTACTCCTCACGGTTTAGGGCTCCTAAAATGCCAGGGCAGTATAGGAACCCCACAAATGACCCCATTTTAGAAAGAAGACACCCCAAGGTATTCCGTTAGGAGTATGGTAAGTTCATAGAAGATTTTATTTTTTGTCAAAAATTAGCAGAAAATTGATTTTTATTGTTTTTTTCACAAAGTGTCATTTTCCACTAACTTGTGACAAAAAATAAAATCTTCTATGAACTCGCCATACACCTAACGGAATACCTTGGGGTGTCTTCTTTCTAAAATGGGGTCATTTGTGGGGTTCCTATACTGCCCTGGCATTTTAGGGGCCCTAAACCGTGAGGAGTAGTCTGGAAATCAAATTCCGCAAAATGACCTGTGAAATCCTAAAGGTACTCATTGGACTTTGGGCCCTTTAGCGCAGTTAGGGTGCAAAAAAGTGCCACACATGTGGTATTGCCGTACTCGGGAGAAGTAGTAAAATGTGTTTTGGGGTGTATTTTTACACATACCCATGCTGGGTGGGAGAAATAACTCTGTAAATGGACAATTGTGTGTAAAAAAATCAAAAGAGTGTCATTTACAGAGGTATTTCTCCCACCCAGCATGGGTATGTGTAAAAATACACCACAAAACACATTGTACTACTTCTCCCGAGTACGGCGATACCACATGTGTGGCACTTTTTTGCACCCTAACTGCGCTAAAGGGCCCAAAGTCCAATGAGTACCTTTAGGATTTCACAGGTCATTTTGCGGAATTTGATTTCCAGACTACTCCTCACGGTTTAGGGCCCCTAAAATGCCAGGGCAGTATAGGAACCCCACAAATGACCCCATTTTAGAAAGAAGACACCCCAAGGTATTCCGTTAGGTGTATGGCGAGTTCATAGAAGATTTTATTTTTTGTCACAAGTTAGTGGAAAATGACACTTTGTGAAAAAAACAATAAAAATCAATTTTCCGCTAACTTTTGACAAAAAATAAAATCTTCTATGAACTTACCATACTCCTAACGGAATACCTTGGGGTGTCTTCTTTCTAAAATGGGGTCATTTGTGGGGTTCCTATACTGCCCTGGCATTTTAGGGGCCCTAAACCGTGAGGAGTAGTCTGGAAATCAAATTCCGCAAAATGACCTGTGAAATCCTAAAGGTACTCATTGGACTTTGGGCCCTTTAGCGCAGTTAGGGTGCAAAAAAGTGCCACACATGTGGTATTGCCGTACTCGGGAGAAGTAGTACAATGTTTTTTGGGGTGTATTTTTACACATACCCATGCTGGGTGGGAGAAATAACTCTGTAAATGGACAATTGTGTGTAAAAAAATCAAAAGATTGTCATTTACAGAGGTATTTCTCCCACCCAGCATGGGTATGTGTAAAAATACACCACAAAACACATTGTACTACTTCTCCCGAGTACGGCGATACCACATGTGTGGCACTTTTTTGCACCCTAACTGCGCTAAAGGGCCCAAAGTCCAATGAGTACCTTTAGGATTTCACAGGTCATTTTGCGGAATTTGATTTCCAGACTACTCCTCACGGTTTAGGGCCCCTAAAATGCCAGGGCAGTATAGGAACCCCACAAATGACCCCATTTTAGAAAGAAGACACCCCAAGGTATTCCGTTAGGAGTATGGTGAGTTCATAGAAGATTTTATTTTTTGTCACAAGTTAGTGGAAAATGACACTTTGTGAAAAAAACAATAAAAATCAATTTTCCGCTAACTTTTGACAAAAAATAAAATCTTCTATGAACTTACCATACTCCTAACGGAATACCTTGGGGTGTCTTCTTTCTAAAATGGGGTCATTTGTGGGGTTCCTATACTGCCCTGGCATTTTAGGGTCCCTAAACCGTGAGGAGTAGTCTGGAAATCAAATTCCGCAAAATGACCTGTGAAATCCTAAAGGTACTCATTGGACTTTGGGCCCTTTAGCGCAGTTAGGGTGCAAAAAAGTGCCACACATGTGGTATCGCCGTACTCGGGAGAAGTAGTACAATGTGTTTTGGGGTGTATTTTTACACATACCCATGCTGGGTGGGAGAAATACCTCTGTAAATGACAATCTTTTGATTTTTTTACACACAATTGTCCATTTACAGAGTTATTTCTCCCACCCAGCATGGGTATGTGTAAAAATACACCCCAAAACACATTTTACTACTTCTCCCGAGTACGGCAATACCACATGTGTGGCACTTTTTTGCACCCTAACTGCGCTAAAGGGCCCAAAGTCCAATGAGTACCTTTAGGATTTCACAGGTCATTTTGCGGAATTTGATTTCCAGACTACTCCTCACGGTTTAGGGCCCCTAAAATGCCAGGGCAGTATAGGAACCCCACAAATGACCCCATTTTAGAAAGAAGACACCCCAAGGTATTCCGTTAGGAGTATGGTGAGTTCATAGAAGATTTTATTTTTTGTCACAAGTTAGTGGAAAATGACACTTTGTGAAAAAAACAATAAAAATCAATTTTCCGCTAACTTTTGACAAAAAATAAAATCTTCTATGAACTCACCATACTCCTAACGGAATACCTTGGGGTGTCTTCTTTCTAAAATGGGGTCATTTGTGGGGTTCCTATACTGCCCTGGCATTTTAGGGGCCCTAAACCGTGAGGAGTAGTCTGGAAATCAAATTCCGCAAAATGACCTGTGAAATCCTAAAGGTACTCATTGGACTTTGGGCCCTTTAGCGCAGTTAGGGTGCAAAAAAGTGCCACACATGTGGTATCGCCGTACTCGGGAGAAGTAGTACAATGTGTTTTGGGGTGTATTTTTACACATACCCATGCTGGGTGGGAGAAATAACTCTGTAAATGGACAATTGTGTGTAAAAAAATCAAAAGATTGTCATTTACAGAGGTATTTCTCCCACCCAGCATGGGTATGTGTAAAAATACACCACAAAACACATTGTACTACTTCTCCCGAGTACGGCGATACCACATGTGTGGCACTTTTTTGCACCCTAACTGCGCTAAGGGGCCCAGAGTCCAATGAGTACCTTTAGGCTTTACAGGGGTGCTCAAAATTTAGCACCCCGCCCACTTGCCAGGACAGTTAACAAACCCCACAAATGACCCCATTTTGGAAAGAATACACGCTAAGGTATTCCATGAGGGCCATGGTGAGTTCATAGAAAATGTTATTTTTTGTCACAAGTTAGCGGAAAATGACATTTTGTGAAAAAACAAAAAAAAACCACAAAACCACAATTTCTGCTAACTTGTGACAAAAAATAAAACATTCTATGAACTCACCATGCACCTCACGGAATACTTTTGGGTGTCCTCTTTCCAAAATGGCATCATTCGTGGGGTCTGTCCTGGCATTTTAGGGTCTCTGCAATCATTACATGTATGGCCAGTATTAGGAGTTTCTGCTATACTCCTTATATTGGGCATAAGGGTAATGCACTGTGGGCTGAAAGGAAAAATTTACGTCAAACAATCAATCAATGTGGATGAAAAAATATCTGCCAAAAAATTTTGGAGAAAAAAAAAAAAAAAAAAAAAAAAGAGGAAGGCGTCTGCCAGGACATAGGAGCTGCCGCCCCAAAAATCCAAACCCACCAGCTCGTATGCCCTGGCAAACCTGATTTATCCATTCACACCGATCGATGTGGATGAACAAATCATTGCCAGAGTTCTTTTTTGATACAAAGTGTTTGCCAAAGCATATGAATCCCCAACACCACTCCTCGGCCCATATGCCTCGGCAAACGTATCTTTTTGACTGCGGAGGAGAAATCTCGTCCTGCAGCGCTGCATGCACCGACTTATGTGTAAGCTGACAGACGCGCATTGTTCTGTCAGGATGCACCATCAGTGCTGCAGCTGATTGGTCGGTCTGGATAGAAAAAAGAGAGAAGAAAAAAGACAAAACAATACAAAAAGGAGGAGAAGGCGTCTGCCAGGACATAGGAGCTGCCGCCCCAAAAATCCAAACCCACCAGCTCGTATGCCCTGGCAAACCTGATTTATCCATTCACACCGATCGATGTGGATGAACAAATCATTGCCAGAGTTCTTTTTTGATACAAAGTGTTTGCCAAAGCATATGAATCCCCAACACCACTCCTCGGCCCATATGCCTCGGCAAACGTATCTTTTTGACTGCGGAGGAGAAATCTCGTCCTGCAGCGCTGCATGCACCGACTTATGTGTAAGCTGACAGACGCGCAATGTTCTGTCAGGATGCACCATCAGTGCTGCAGCTGGTTAGTCGTTCGCTCGGTCCACCTGGAAGGTTATTGGATGGAAAAAGGAAAAAAAATACAAAAAAAAACAAAAAACAGGCAAGCAGCAAAGCAATTACTTCATTAACATTAATAAACTGAACTTTTTTAATAAAAACCTTAACATTGCAAACTAAACATTAGCTTCTTTGCTTACCTGTTTTTTGTTTTTTTTTGTTTTTTTTAACTTACCTCCCGAGGACAAACCTCTCCTCCCCCATGGGACAATGTGCGAAGTGCAAATCGCACAGAGTTGTGGCGAAGTACATTACGCATTTTGTCCCAAGTGAAAGGAGAGGTTTCTGGCAGCCCTGTGTATTACGCTCTCTCAAAACCAGATGTTTGGTTTCACACTGCATATTGACATATCCGGTGGGTCGAGCCCGCCGCACCGTATCGTCCAAAACAGACCTTCAGGGAATACCACAAGAGTAGCATTCGGCCTAGTAATGAACTGCGTCGCCATAGACTAACATGACTTCCGGGCCGATCGAAATTGCCACAGAAGCCACGCAGTAACGTAGGCATGCACTAGTGTTAAGTCAAGCACTTCCGGCGTAGGGGGGGACCGCAAAGTGTGACTTTCGCTAGGCATTTTGCCCTAACGCATCGCAGCAGTGTGAAATAGCACTGAGAGACCCTTGTGTGCCTACCGCTGTGTCTGTAGTTCCCTACTCTCTAATAGTGTACCTGCTCATGGTACCTCTCAAAACACTCCCCTAGGCATAGTCCAGGCTGGTCAGGGCAGCGGGGACAATAAACAGTGGTGTCACGCCTTGTTCCAGCCCTGCTGCAGACACGACAGCGTTTTCTTCGGATTCGGTGACCTGGGGTACTTGGAATCGGATAGGCGTAATGCCTTCCATGCAGCCTGCTAGTTGCATCTTGGGGTTGGGCCCGGGCACCTCCTGGATACAGGAGTTCCATAGTGATCTGTCTCTGAAATTGTAGAAACGATCCAGTTCTCCCAGCCTTACTGTAGAGAACAAAGCTGTTGTAAACTGCCAATTGAATTAAATAAAAGGACACTTTTTTATACCAGCGCCTTGTTTTGCGGGAAAGTAAATAGGGCGCTAACCTCTGGTCATTGAAGTCCACCCCTCCCATGTTGGTATTATACTCGTGGACGACAAGGGGTTTTTCAATGACCTCAGTTCGCCGTTGAATTTGGACTGTCGTGTCTGCGTGAATGGTGGACAGAAAGTAAACGTCCCTCTTGTCCTTCCATTTCACCGCGAGCAGGTCGTCAGCACTCAATGCGGCCCTCTGCCCCCGTTGAAGTTTGGTGGTAATGAGCCGTTGGGGGAAGCCCCGGCGACTATGCCGCACGGTGCCACAGCATCGGATTCCTTCTAACTTTAAGTGCTGATAGAGGGCCACACTTGAGTAGTAATTGTCCACATAAAGATGGTACCCCTTCTGGAACAAGGGTGACGCCAAGTCCCACACAACCTTTCCACTGCTCCCCAGGTAGTCAGGGCATCCGACCGGCTCCAATTTGGAGTCTTTTCCCTCATAGACTCTAAAATAAGATGTATAGCCTGTGGCCCTTTCACAGAGCTTATACAGTTTCACCCCATACCGGGCGCGCTTGCTTGGGATGTACTGTTTGATGCCAAGGCGCCCGGTAAAACGTATGAGGGACTCATCTACGCAGATTTGCTGTTCAGGGGTATAAGCATCTGCAAATTTTGATGACAGGTGGTCTATGAGGGGCCGCATTTTGTGGAGCCGGTCAAAAGCAGGGTGGTCACTTTCATGACAGGTTTCATCATCATTGAAGTGCAGGAAGCGCAGGATGTTCTCAAATCGTGTCCTGGACATGGCAGCAGAGTACAAGGGAACATGTTGTGATGGGTCTGTAGACCAATAAGACCGCAACACATTTTGTTTGATTTGACCCATGTTTAAGAGAAGGCCCAAAAAAATTTTAAGTTCGGAAACTTGGACTGGTTTCCACCGAAATGGCTGGGCAAGGAAGACATTCGGATTGGCGGTTAGAAATTGTGTGGCTTTACGGTTGGTCTCTGCCACGACTAGGTCTAAGAGATCCTGGGTGATGAACAGATAAAAAAAGTCTAGGGGCGATCCTAGATTATCTGTCATCACCTGGACTCCAGACTGGGCGGTGAAAGGGGGCAGTACGGGTGCGGCGGTATCAGGGGATTGCCAATTTGGATTTGCCAGCACCTCTGGTAAACTAGGGGTAGTACGGGCCCGTCTACTTGATGGCTGCGACTGGGGTGTTACTACACGTGCCACCGAACCAGTTTCAACTTCCACGCTGGTGCTCGCCACTTCACCAGGGTGTACGGAAGTACTGGTTCTAGGTCCAGGAGATGCTGTGCTGCCTGCCCCACCATGAAATCTCAGACCAGCACGAGCACCACTCTGCTGCCCTTGAGGCTGATCCTGCGCCACCTGCTGTCCAACGACATGGGGTGTGGTACGGCTGGCTCTAGCCGGGACCTCAACCTCGTCATCACTATCGGTCAGTGAGCCACTGCTCAATTCAGGTACAAACTCTGACCCAGATGATTCGTCGAATGGTTCGTCCCAATCGTCCTCATCCGACTGGGCCATGTACCTGAGAACCTCATCATCGGAATACCCCTTTTTTGCCATGGTGGACTGCTAAATTTAGGGGGTATTCCTCTGAGACTACCCAGAAAAAAGAGCACCTACTTAGCGAAAGGGAGTATTTGAGCGGTAGAAAGCTGTGATCACTGAGTTTTGATTAAAAAAAAAATCAAAACTGATGTTTACAGTGCACAGCTAGTGTACAGTGGTTTTTGCAGTGATCAGAAAAAAAAATTCTGTCACTGCGGTGGGGTGGGCTGAACGCAAGTGCAGGCGAGCGATCAGACCTGATCGGGCAAACACTGCGTTTTTTAGTGGATCCTAGTGACCCTAATAGATCTGACTGCGATCAGTAATGATCACTTACAGATACTATATAGTAACAATGTTGATTAGCGACAGTGATGACGCTAATTAGTGACTGTGGTGCAGTGGGCTGAGCACTAACTGACACTAACAAAGGGGCCTAGCTAACTGGCCTAACTGCTAACACTAGTGATACTAAAAAAGTGACAGTTTCCACTGATCACTGTTTTTAGATCACTAGGATAGTGACAGGGGGGTGGTGGCGAGTGGGGAATCAGAAGCAATCAGAAACAATCACAGGCCAATCACGGGACAATCAAAGCCAATCACAGGCCAATCACGGGACAATCACAGGCCAATCACGGGACAATCACAGGCCAATCACGGGACAATCACAGGCCAATCACGGGCCAATCACAGGCCAATCACAGGCCAATCACAGGCCAATCACGGGACAATCACAGGCCAATCACGGGACAATCACAGGCCAATCACGGGACAATCACAGGCCAATCACGGGACAATCACGGGCCAATCACGGGACAATCACAGGACAATCACAGGCCAATCACGGGACAATCACAGGCCAATCACGGGACAATCACAGGCCAATCACGGGACAATCACAGGCCAATCACGGGACAATCACAGGCCAATCACGGGACAATCACAGGCCAATCACGGGACAATCACAGGCCAATCACGGGACAATCAAATACAATTACGGGACAATCAAATACAATGACAGCACAATATGACAGCACAATCAAATACAATGCACTGGGAAGGTGATTGGGGGGGGGGGGGGGGGTCTGAGGGCGATCTGAGGGTGAGGGGGGTTGATTAGGTGCCCGCACGGGGCAGATTGGGTCCTGATCTGATGGGTGGCAGACACAGGGGGTGACCGATGGGAGGTCAGTGAGTGATTACAGGGGAGAATAGATGTAAACAATGCACTGGGGAGGTTATCAGGGGGGGGGTCTGAGGACAATCTGGGGGTCTGGGTGGGTGATCAGGTGCCCCCAAGGGACAGTTTAGGGTCTGCTCTGATGGGTGGTGGTGACAAGTGACAGACAGGTGATAGACAGGTGGTCAGTGGGTGAGGCAGATGCAGTACAGTATACAGTATACAGGGGTGGGGGGCTGGGGGGGGGGGGTCTGGGGGGATCTGAGGGTAGGGGGGGGTGATCAAGGGACCCTAGGGGGCAGTTAGGGACCTAATCTAAATAATAGCGTCGGCAGATAGTGGCAGGGGGTGATTGATAGGTTTATTAGGGGGTGCTTGGGTGCAAACTTGGGTCTGCTGGGGTGGTCAGGGGGGGTTCTGAAGGCTGGGGTGGGCGATCGGGGGGTCTGTGGGTGTAAAAAACCTGTTCTGTGCTTGCTCTAACAGGGCTGCCTCCTCCTCCGAGATCCGTGCGAAGATGCGTGCAGAGGAGGAGGAGGCAGCCTGTATAATACACTTTGTTACGTAAACAAAGTGTATTATACAATACTATTGGCCAGATCGTATTTTTAAACCCCGCCGGCGCTGCTAATTGGCCGGCGGGGTATCGGGCAAGGTGGGCGGGACCTTTCGCCGCGGGGAGCGCGCGTCATAGATGACGCGATCGCTCCCCGGACACGCCTTAAGGACCCGCCGCCGTCAGGCGTATTGCGGTCCTTAAGGCGTCCACTTTGCCGCCGCCCATGGGCTGTGGGCGGTCGGCAAGTGGTTAAAACACATTTAGAAAAAAATAATTCTTGGCATAATGTCCCACCTAAAGAAAGCCTAATTGGTGGCGTAAAAAACAAGATATAGTTCATTTCATTGCGATAAGTAATGATAAAGTTATAGACGAATGAATGGAAGGAGCGCTGAAAGGTGAAAATTGCTCTGGTGCTCAGGGGGTAAAACCCCTCAGTGGTGAAGTGGTTAATTGTTATAATTCTATATTATTGTGAATAACCTTCATTTACGGTTTGTTCTTATAATAAAATCTGAAAATATTCTTTATAACGATGATATAAATATAACTACGTTCGTAATAAGTGTTGTAAAACATTAGTAATTATTACTAAAATTTTATGAATGTAACGATTGTGGAACTTTCCCCGTGATCAGCGCACAACGCGTGCGCTGACACGGCGGAGATCCTCCACAAGCGTATAATTTGCAGGAACCCAGCAAAGGTGCTACGCACCTGTAGAGGGAAATTCCTGTCGGCAGATGGCGCTGGGGAGTGCAGAGGAACCAATCCTCTGTACCTCCACAAGTGCCAGACAGGAATTGTACGAAGCGCAGAACGCAATCGCAAGAGAGGCGATTGCGAATGAGATTGAGCAAAAGGGATAGGTTGTATGTGTGTGCGCCAATCCAGTCGCCACCCCGCGACCGCGCACACACAACAGCAGATACGAAATAGGAACGCGATCGCGAGAGGTGCGATCGCGAGACGTGACACAAGGCAGAACAGAATAGAATACGAGGGTAGCAAAGGCACAGCAAATACAATAAGGAGATACGGAAAATAACCGCTAGCTAACCGCGAACACCGCACTCATTCGCAACAGTGCACGCGGTTATGCGCGATCTCCACGTGATAAGCACAATAGAGACAAGCACGCCTAACTAACCATAAACAGACAAACATGAAACAGGGGACGCGAGCGCTTGCTTAACGGTTACTTCACCGAGCCTGTAGCAAGCGCAGCGGACAAGACAGACACACGAAAAACAGGAACTAGGCAGAAAGGATCCACCGCTCTTCCGCCAGAGCAAGTGTGATCCAAGCAGGAACACAGATCAGAAAGATCCACAGCCGCTAACGCTAGCGGCTAGTGCGATCTAAACAAGACAGAGCGATTCGCTATCAACCACCGCTGGTGACAGCGCAATCGCGACCGACAAGACAGAACAGAAGGATCCCCAGCGCTCGCACAAAGTAGCTAGCGCGATCCCAGGAGACAGAACAGAAGGATCCCCAGCGCTAGCACAAAGTAGCTAGCGTGATCCGAGAAGACAGAACAGAAGAGATAGCTGGTAGCAACCGCTGCACCAGCTATACGCCAAGAACAGAGATCAGAACCATTTCCTGTCAACCACCATAGGGACAGGACAATGGCAAACAGGCAAGACAAGACAGAACAGGCAATACAGATAATACAACCTGACTGGGCTAGAAGGGGAGCCAAAAGCAACCCCAAGGAATTGACTATACTAGATAGCAATGGCTGACACTCCAGCAGTGTCCATCAGGAACTGAGCATGGAAGGGAAATGACCAGCAAAGCATTCTGGGAAACATAAAGCTCTTATAGTGCCAGTCATCAAAGAAGGCAGGTAGGGGATTTGCATAACGAATGTATGCAAATTCCCCAGCAAGAGAACAGAACAGAAACTTGCAATGGAAAGACAGGTCTCTGTTCCAGAGACCTGCAGCCCACAGACTAGAGGAATGGACAAACAGCTGTCTGCCTGTGCAGCCAGCTGAGCGGATCATCACAGTACCCCCCCTTCTAGGGATGAATTCCAGACATCCCTCAAGACTGGTAACATCACAAAACTCTAACTGAAGACTCATGAAGGTCAGGACAGCCCGACAAGGCCCAATTCCAGAGTCAGTCCATCCGAAACCGACCTCATCAGAAGCAGAAGCCACCGAAACATGCCCATCAGCACTGCAAGTCTCAGCATAACACCCATCAGGACTGTGGACACCAGAGAAGGAGCCATTGACACCCTCCAGACAATACCCACCACCTTCCAAGGAGCGTCCAAGAATACCAAACCTGCCGCAATACCTGTTCGAAGTGTCCCTTACAACACCAAAGCCATTGCTGATCGTATTTAGGGCACCAAGCAAAACCTTTCCCGAAATCTCCCAGAACGCCTTGAAGCTCCGCAGAGATCCCAAGAAGCTAGAACGCTCACCAGGCTCACATGGAGAACCACCAAGAACCCCTATGGAACCTATGATCATTCCAGACTCAAAATTAGCAGGACACCCATCAAGATCAGGACTTTCAGGGACCACTTCTGGGCATGCAAGCAGGCAGGCTATATCAGAACATGTCTCCACTGAGGAAGCATCTGAGTACGCTGGTAACCGAGGCACACTTGGGCTTTCTGGGTCACAGAGCACATCGGGGTACACTAGTACAGGAGAAACCTCAGGACATGTCGGGGAACTGCCAACCTCAGAGTCCGACACGACAAGACCAAAACCAGTACCGGGCAGAAAATCATCACGAGTAAAGGTCACAGGTACTGGTCTTTCAAAAGAAGACTCGGACTCAAATTCAGAATTTTCTGTAACTGTAATATCATCATTGACTACACATGAATGAAGCTCCACAAGAGCTGCCAAAGTAGTCAGCAAGGCAGCAATGCCTACTGAAGTGGGCAACACCTCAGAAGGACCTGGGGGGCAGGAGACATCTCCTACAAGTTCTGCACCCTTTGGGAGGAACTTGGAGACCTTTAGATCATCAAACAAGACCTCAGGAACATCATTTTTCAAGTTGTCTAAGAAGGATTCTGTACTATCCATGTTACAGGGCAAAACTGGAACTTTATTTTGAGAACAGGGCAGATGTCCCAGGGAAGGTTCCACCATAAACTGAGACTGAATTTCATCATCATGAGTGGAACGTACAGGAATATTCACTGGACCACACACTGACTCCCTAACTTTAATCTCGCTGCACCCAGGACTCTGCGTAGTAGTCAAACTAGCTTGCAATTCCAAAACTGCAGAAAGACAGGTAAAAATAGCAGCAATACCTAGACGAGCCTCTAGGGGCAGGGCAGGAGATATTGTACAAGGCAATATTGACTCATCCAGAGTACTGGGTGGAGAGTCAATACTTTCTTCAGAATCAGACTCGCAAATGTCAATGCAAGTGGACATCATGCCTTCATTCATGGTACAGGGCAGGTTCAGAGAAAGCTTCTCTGGACAAGGCAAAGAAGCTTCAGCATCAGATTCGCAAAACCGAAGCGCTGTCTCACTCTTAGATTCGGCTAACGATGTCGAATCCGAGGAGTCAGAACGCAAAATTTGCGGATCCAAGATCGCTTTAGGTTGCGAAACTGGCGCTTCCATATCGCAAACTTCCGCGATCTGCGGAGCAGACTGCAAGGCATCTAGGACAGAAACACTGGAGCAACTGTCATCAGGCAACAGGCCTGCACAGGTGTGAACAGGGTGAGACAGAGACTCATTTGCAGAAGAAATGGCGACATCAACAGGATAAACTTTATTAGGCATAATAATTTTACTTTTGACGCTGCATAGTCGAGAATTTTTCCCCATAGCAGGGTCACAGACGGAAGATCTCAAAGATCTGTTTCTAAATGACAAAGGATCCCACACATCCTTGAGGAAACCGGCAGACTCATGCCGATCACAATCTGCAGGAACATCCGAGAAACAGGCATCAGATCGCACAGATTCAAACTGCACACTGTCAGGAGCGAATCCTTCAGGATTCGCACAGGAATCAACCACAGCGGCACACTCATTCATTTCAGATTGCACAAAGTCAAGACTCACATGCTTTACCCCAGAAAGGCAGGAACAATCATCCGACAACGATGTCTCTTTATTGGAATCAATTGGTTGGTGTGTGTGCAACTCATCCAAAATCGTTTGCCATACATAGATCACCAGATCCACATCATCCTCGTCACATTCATCGGAATCAATCAGAAGGTACATCAAGTCAAGACAAGCATTCAAGACATCATCGCTTTTTGCGATGTAAAAATCGCAAAAGGCTTTCCAATCCAAATCAAATTCCTCCAGCAAGGCCCCAACATCCCAGGAAGCAAATGGGGGTTCAAACAGGCCAGTATCCACATAATCTCCATAGGGTTGGAGTTCAGGAACAAGAACAGATTTTTTAACTGCTTTAATGTAGTGTGCGATCCTACCTATAGCAGGATCCACATAAGCTTTGGATTGGGGCAAAAAAGCCGGAGACGGAACAACATCATTACAAACATCAATAGGGAGTGTTTTATTCCGATGCTTGCGTTTTTTAGTTTTTCTCTTTTTCGCCACTTTGCAGGTCTGCTGTTTAAAACCTGAAGTGGCAACAGACACATTGAACTGATTGTCATACTGAAAGGTTTTGCATGGAGTAGGTAGAACAGCTGACTCATTAGCAACTACACACTCATACAGGGCAGGTGGCAAGCAAGGCAACTCAAACCAGTAGGAAAATGTAAATGTAAGAAACTGATATAGATTATCATTCCAAGAATTGTCTTGCAAAATTTCATGAGCCCATACAAACAGATCGTCTTTCAAAAGCACATAAGCTAATTGGAGAGCAGACGTGGACGGATCAGTAATCTGAAAAGTAGGATTCAGACAAAATTTTACGCATTCAGAGAGAAAATCCTCTTTCGTCTCTGAATTTAATATTTTGAAACTCTTAAAGACCCAGGAATCATACTCGACAAAATCGTACAAATCGGAAATTCCGTCTACACTGGGGTTTTGGGTTGGGCTGGTCATTCTGTAACGATTGTGGAACTTTCCCCGTGATCAGCGCACAACGCGTGCGCTGACACGGCAGAGATCCTCCACAAGCGTATAATTTGCAGGAACCCAGCAAAAGGTGCTACGCACCTGTAGAGGGAAATTTCTGTCGGCAGATGGCGCTGGGGAGTGCAGAGGAACCAATCCTCTGTACCTCCACAAGTGCCAGACAGGAATTGTACGAAGCGCAGAACGCAATCGCAAGAGAGGCGATTGCGAATGAGATTGAGCAAAAGGGATAGGTTGTATGTGTGTGCGCCAATCCAGTCGCCACCCCGCGACCGCGCACAACAGCAGATACGAAATAGGAACGCGATCGCGAGAGGTGCGATCGCGAGACGTGACACAAGGCAGAACAGAATAGAATACGAGGGTAGCAAAGGCACAGCAAATACAATAAGGAGATACGGAAAATAACCGCTAGCTAACCGCGAACACCGCACTCATTCGCAACAGTGCACGCGGTTATGCGCGATCTCCACGTGATAAGCACAATAGAGACAAGCACGCCTAACTAACCATAAACAGACAAACATGAAACAGGGGACGCGAGCGCTTGCTTAACGGTTACCTCACCGAGCCTGTAGCAAGCGCAGCGGACAAGACAGACACACGAAAAACAGGAACTAGGCAGAAAGGATCCACCGCTCTTCCGCCAGAGCAAGTGTGATCCAAGCAGGAACACAGATCAGAAAGATCCACAGCCGCTAACGCTAGCGGCTAGTGCGATCTAAACAAGACAGAGCGATTCGCTATCAACCGCCGCTGGTGACAGCGCAATCGCGACCGACAAGACAGAACAGAAGGATCCCCAGCGCTCGCACAAAGTAGCTAGCGCGATCCCAGGAGACAGAACAGAAGGATCCCCAGCGCTAGCACAAAGTAGCTAGCGCGATCCCAGGAGACAGAACAGAAGGATCCCCAGCGCTAGCACAAAGTAGCTAGCGCGATCCCAGAAGACAGAACAGAAGAGATAGCTGGTAGCAACCGCTGCACCAGCTATACTCCAAGAACAGAGATCAGAACCATTTCCTGTCAACCACCATAGGGACAGGACAATGGCAAACAGGCAAGACAAGACAGAACAGGCAATACAGATAATACAACCTGACTGGGCTAGAAGGGGAGCCAAAAGCAACCCCCAGGAATTAACTATACTAGATAGCAATGGCTGACACTCCAGCAGTGTCCATCAGGAACTGAGCATGGAAGGGAAATGACCAGCAAAGCATTCTGGGAAACATAAAGCTCTTATAGTGCCAGTCATCAAAGAAGGCAGGTAGGGGATTTGCATAACGAATGTATGCAAATTCCCCAGCAAGAGAACAGAACAGAAACTTGCAATGGAAAGACAGGTCTCTGTTCCAGAGACCTGCAGCCCACAGACTAGAGGAATAGACAAACAGCTGTCTGCCTGTGCAGCCAGCTGAGCGGATCATCACAATGAAAACTTTACCTAAGCCTACTCTTACACAGAACCCTCCCTGTACCTATCCCTAACCCCTAGACCCCCCTGTTGGTGCCTAAACCTAAGACCCCCCTGTTGGTGCCTAAACCTAAGACCCCCCCTGTTGGTGCCTAAACCTAAGACCCCCCTGTTGGTGCCTAAACCTAAGACCCCCTGTTGGTGCCTAAACCTAAGACCCCCCTGTTGGTGCCTAAACCTAAGACCCCCCTGTTGGTGCCTAAACCTAAGACCCCCCTGTTGGTGCCTAAACCTAAGACCCCCCTGTTGGTGCCTAAACCTAAGACCCACTGTTGGTGCCTAAACCTAAGACCCCCCTGTTGGTGCCTAAACCTAAGACCCCCCTGTTGGTGCCTAAACCTAAGACCCCCCTGTTGGTGCCTAAGTAACCCTCCCTGTACCTACCCCTAACCCCTAGACCCCCCTGTTGGTGCCTAAACCTAAGACCCCCCTGGGGTCTTAGGTTTAGGTTGGTGCCTAAACCTAAGACCCCCCTGTTGGTGCCTAAACCTAAGACCCCCCTGTTGGTGCCTAAACCTAAGACCCCCCTGTTGGTGCCTAAGTAACCCTCCCTGTACCTACCCCTAACCCCTAGACCCCCCTGGTGGTGCCTAAACCTAAGACCCCCCTTTATTATGTGGATAATAATGTTTTACTAATTGTGGATGCAAAAAATATTTTGCAATTTACGTTACGTACTGATCGCTTTATTTTGTGAATAATAATGTTTTACAAACAGTATGGGATAAAACTTTAAATAATGTTTTAATTAGTTAAATAAGATAAATATGTTTAGTATTTTTATAAACGTTATTCGGCACGGGTGCATTTTATAAACGTAAATCACCACAAGCACACTTATAAATCATTAAAAATCTCCTGGCGCCAGTTGTAAACGTTATTTATGTCCTGCGCCCTTTTTTCCTGCTCGGCGCCCATTAAACGCTATTTATTATGAGAGTGAATGGCGGCGCCCTTTTTGTCCACTAGCGGCATGCGCCCTTTTTTCCCGCTTCCGATCTCTTGAGATTCAAAAGGAAGGCTGTATACAGCCTGCTTGTGTATGGATGTATTTTCTATGTGTGGACATACTGTACATCAACCTACTTCCTGTTTTGGTGGCCATTTTGTTTGTTTACAAACAAACTTTTAAAAACTGTTTTTAAACACTTTTAATGCGGCGAGGAGCGGCAAAATTGTGACAGAGGGTAATAGGAGATGTCCCCTAACGCACTGGTATGTTTACTTTTTAGCGATTTTAACAATACAGATTCTCTTTAAATAAGAAGTGTGACAGTAAAGCTTTTCTTCCACCAAATAAGATGTGTGGCCACCTCTCTCTCCATCAACACATAAAGCGTGCGTTCATCTTCTCCCTCTTAAAAATATGTTATCCCTGCCCAACTTCTCCCGCCAATGGGAAATGTCCCTTTCTGATTTACAATACAGCAAGAGGTAAAATTAAAAAAAAACTTGAGTTTTTTTTTATCTATGCAAGAGCTAGTCGACAGCTTGTGGCATTCAGTCCGATTTCCTGAAAACTAAATAAAGGCTAAAACAACTGAGAAACAATGAGTATGGCTTCTAATGAGGCTTAGATGAAGGAAAGTTCAAAAGATCATTACTTTTCTTTCAGCTTAAAGTAAACCTGAGGCAAAGGATAAAAAAAGTTTTATACATACGTGGGGCTTTATGTTGATCCATCTCTTGATGGCCGCCTGTATCCTCATCAATCTGTATCATTAAGGGCCAACTTCAACTCACTCCAGATATGCAGTGTTACTTTGCATGCGAGCCAGACAGGGAAAGGTTGGCTATTCAGACACCAGCATGCCATCCAAATCGAATGCCGGTGTGATTCTGGATAGCATGCAGCAGGTTTTTTATAGCACGCATCCAAATCCCAATAGCTGTACAAGGCATGGCTATAGCATTTTGCAGCAGCACAGGTGCCGCATTCAATGCAGAAATGTACGCGGCACCCAGTGGAGATAAACCCTTAGAGATCTAGCAAGTTAAACTTAATCGCTGAATGGCACTGTGGGTCACCTACCTATACACATGCTAGATTCTCAGCCAAAAACCTCACAGAATGAGAACCTCTGCTAAGTTCTTTTTGACTGTGTGTACAAGGTTGTATAGGGAGGATCTGTCTTATCTTTATTTTCTAGATGTCCTGCAACAGATAAGATTCCTAAAGCCTGGTATACAACTTCTATTTTTTAATGACCAATTTTACCACCTTCGTGTAGTATGAGGGTCAACAGATGTAATGTGCAGATTGTGTAGGCAAATTCTCTTACTACATGGAGGTGGTAACATTGGTCAGTGAGTATCAGGCTTTAGGGTGTGTACACACATCCAAAATTACTTAGCCATTTTTACCACCTCCATGTAGTATGAGGAACAACAGATTTTCAGCAGTATGAAGGTACTGTTAGGCTGCTTTCACACTGGGACGTTTCAGGCGCACGTTAGAGCAGCCTGTAACGCAGCCCAACTCACAGTTATAGAAAATCAATCAATGGGCTGTTCACAGTGCCCACGTTGCATTACAGTGTAACGCTGGACATTCAAAGAAAGTGCAGCATGCTGTACGTTATATGTGGTTTTAGCTGCGTTACACTGTTTGCACATGCTCAGTAAGGGGAGAGTCCGCTATTGTTCCTAGCCACATGGCTAATTAATATTCACTGCACTGTAGTGTTGTCCAGATCATGAACGATTCGGATCTTTGATCCGGATCTTTTTTGTGAGTCTAATCATCCGGATCATCACAATGAAGGATTCGGTTCACAGTGGATGTCTGGAAGGAACAGGAACTGCAGCTTCTGTGCAAAAGCACAATCTTCCTGCTGCATCTCTCCCTTCCCCATTAGCTCCCTCAATGTGCCTCCATTCTCCTGCACCTCTCACTCTGATGCACCCCTGCTTCCTGCTTCCCTAGTAAAATGATTCAAAGATTCGGTTCAAAGATCCGGATCTTTTCAATGATCCGATTCGAATCATCCGAATCATTGAAAAGATCCCTACTTCCCAGGATAGCACCAAGAGCCTCATAACGCGGCTCAATCTGACGTCCAACTTCAACACCACCATGCTTTGCGTTAGGGACACGTTATGCGACCTTAACGTCCCCTAAAACGTCTTGGTGTGAAAGAGGCCTTAAGGCAGCTCTCATACAGCATTCTAGTGGGAAATTGTCCGATCATTAGCCAAACAAAATTGGATATGTGTATGCACCCTAAGCCACTGAATATATCCTGTTATATTAAGCAAATAGAAAATATCCAATCAAAGTTCCTTTTATTATTAGAAACAAAGCATAACCCATCAGTACAGTATTATAAGAATCATGGTTTGAAATATTAACATCCATAAATTATTATAGCAATTTGCTTTGAGCTTTTTCATTGTAAACACAGTTGTAGATGGTAAACACTAAAATAAAAAGATAATTCAAGTTAAAGCAAAGCTTCAGGTCAACAGCTAAATATACATTACGTATACATATACAATATTGGCATTCAGTTTTGTGATGCCCACAGTCCAACCACACTACATAGTCATGAGAATGGCACCATGATTTCCTGTACCCCAAAACTGCTACCTGGGTAATGAATTCCACATATTTCGGAATATATAACATTTTGCGCATACAGTAGACTAACAGTTATCCGGCACTGACAGGGATTGGCTGATGCCGGATAAGTATGCTTTCTGGTTGCTTGAGGTCCATTGTTAAAAATAGGCCTAGCTAATACAGTACTATACCCCACTCTCTATACATACCATGAACTCTGTATGAAATGTTAAGATACAGTAATTGAATGTATAATAACCACGGGGGAGCCTTGGAACTAGTGTTGGGCGAACACCTGGATGTTCGGGTTCGGGAAAGTTCGCCGAACATGGCCGCGATGTTCGGCATGTTCGGGCCGAACCCCGAACTCCCCGAACATCCCGCTTTTAGGGGCCCTATGGGGTCGCAGGCATAAGGGGGGAGCATGCCCCGATCGCGGGGGGGGTCGGAAATTCCCCCCACCCCCTCCGCTAGCGCTCCCCCCTCTGCCCGCTTCCCCATACAAAAGTTTAATGAAGTAAAACAGTACCGGTCCGGTGGTAGTGGGTGGCTGGCAGTGGGCGGCACTGTTTAGTGAGTGACTGAGGAGAAGGAGTCCGGAGAGTGACGCATTGAGGGAGGCCGGGCAGCGGGCGGTTCAGCAGTAGTACGGTACTACTGCTGAACCGCCCGCTGCCCGGCCTCCCTCAACGCGTCACTCTCCGGACTCCTCCTCCTCAGTCACTCACTAAACAGTGCCGCCCACTGCCAGCCACCCACTACCACCGGACCGGTACTGTTTTACTTAATTAAACTTTTGTATGGGGTAGCGGGCAGAGGGGGGAGCGCTAGCGGAGGGGGTGGGGGGAATTTCCGACCCCCCCCCCGCGATTGGGGCATGCTCCCCCCTTATGCCTGCGACCCCATAGGGGGGCAGTATTCGGCCGAACAGGGCCCTGTTCGGCCAAACAGGGGCCCTGTTCGGCCCTGTTCGCGGCCATTTAGTAGTTCGGGGCGAACCCGAACTTAAAAGGCCGAACACCATCAGGTGTTCGGCCGAACTCGAACATCACCCGAACAGGGTGATGTTCTGCAGAACCCGAACAGTGGCGAACACTGTTCGCCCAACACTACTTGGAACCCAGTCTTTCAGCAGAGCCAACAAAAAGCCTAAGAAGTTGCCTATTACCACTGTGAGTATTGCCGCAAATTTGTTCAGGTTGGTTGAGACTTCTGGCTAGCTGAGTTCCAGAAAACTGCGACTCTATTCTATAAATATTTACTGTAAATTTAACCGTTCACCTGGAGCTGTGCTTTCCAAATGCACCAAATGTATACCGAATATTATTACATAGAGGTATAAAACTATTTAAACAATTATAAATTATGTTTTTCATAGAGGCAATTAAATATTACAGTTATATACCCATTTCATTTGCAGCACGTCGTAGTAAAAAAAAAATACAGTTAACACTTACAGGATTACTGTACCAGGAAGCCACAGGATAAAACTACTTACCTTTGTTGCTTCTTCATCACAGTCTGGGGTGAAAAACTGAAGGATAATTGGCAGCCACTGTCTTTTTTGAATATAGTCACTTTATTGAAGATCACAAGGTCGATACCTCGAGCTGCCTGAACAACTATGTTCTGTCTAATAGCCTGAAGGAGCCAGAAGCACATAAGGTTAGTCATTCATGTATCCTGACGTATTTACCTTGTGATCTTCAATAAAGCTACTGTACTGAAGGATCTATCATTAAGTGTCTGCAGAACACAAGGAGTGCACTTTTCTATTGGCTAAGTCTAGAAGGTTTCATGATCAGTTTTTCCCTTGTTCAGAAAATACTGAACAAACACTATGAACAAGCCTGCTTGTAGTCCACTTCATTCGTGATGAGTGTATGTCAGAGAATGTCCATGATCATGTTAATGGGAAACTCAGCACAGGAAGCAGTTTCTAAAGTCCGTAAGAATCAGGAAAGTTTAGTAGACGTTATTCTTCTAACACTACTTCACCAAAACTCTTTGGATGAAATTCTCATCTGAATACTGCAGGATATTATAATAAAAAAATCACTCTAAATAGATTTTTTTTTACCTCCCACCACAATCAACTAGCACCATAACATAGACATACAGGCCCTCATGCTGCTCTGTGGTTCAGCATCCAATCACTAGCCCTGTATTTCATCACATGGGAACATGAGTCATAAGGTATGCACATCACAAAACTGAGGGTTTTATAGCATAAGATACGGGACTCTGGAGTGTCCAAAGAGGTATAAGGAAAGTATGTTTCACAGCCTTATTAGCACAGATGTATGCTACATGAGGTCACATGGTAAAATGGTAACTTTGGCATCACATTCATTTAATCTGCCATTGTTTAAAGGACACCTGGAGTGAGAGGGATATAGGAGCTGCCATCTTCATTTTCTTTTAAACAATACAAGTTGCCAAACATGTGATCTGCATGCTTGTTCTGATTCTATGAATAAAAGCATTAGACAGTCAATGTGCATTGTTCAAAAGAAAATAAATATGTCAGCCTCCATATCTCCCTCACCTCATTGTCATTTAGCCATTATCAGACTGTCCTTATCAACATGAACACTCACACACTCACACACTCACACACTCACACACTCACACACTCACACACTCACACACTCACACACTCACACACTCACACACTCACACACTCACACACTCTCACACACTCACACACTCACACACACTCTCACACACTCTCACACACTCACACTCTCTCTCTCACTCACTCACTCACTCACTCACACGGAAATACTGTAAATCTAGCTTTATTTCTTCCCATTTGGCATATGAAAGTTCTGATGTGGTTGAGATGAGCACCTAAACTCTGGAATGTTCTAAAGCCAAAGAATACAATATGCTCTTCTTGCTAATGCTGATTTTATTGCTTTTGGTGGATTTTACTCAGTTACAGGTTCCGCAAGAACCTGTTGATTGTTTTGAGCATCTTCCAAGGGTTTAGACTCCACGGGACCTCCAACCTCATGTAAGGAAGCTCTGCTGAAGAGCACGCGATTCTGGTCAGATAGGACAACAACACTGGTGGTAACAGGCGTAACAGGTGTGCTCCTCCTGGTGAGTTGGGGTGTTTTTCTACCAAGCACCCTAAATTTCTGAGGACCTGTAAATGAAAGTTTAGCAACAGGGGCTGTTTGTTCAGTTTTGCTTTTCGTTCGGCCAACTTCTGGTAGATTGTTGTTTTGTAGCCCATCATGACTTTTGGAAGTGATATTGTGTCTGGCATTTAGTCTTGATGAATGGAGTGGCATGCCATCATGAAGTCCCATCATGTTAACAGGGCTCATGGCCAAAGTAGGTCTTTGCGGAGATCGCGACATAGTGGGTCTACTTGTAACAGAAAGTCCATTTCCCTGAGGGACTTTAAGTAATCTCAGGGGTCTCTCCACATTTTTCATAGGTTTATTAGGGCTGTCTGCTTGCATTGTCCTCTTCTCTTCTTTAACAGGACTGGAGCTTCTGGGCCAATTGAATTTTATAGCCTGCTCGTTGGACTCCCCATTGAATAACAACACAAACTTTTTCTGAGTATTCAGGGGCATAATGCGCTGCCCTTTAAAGCTTTTGTTGAAGATCTCCAAAGCCAAGTCTACAAAAACAAAAAAAGAGCATTTTGAATAGGTCACTGAATTGTGTATAATTTAGACTGAGTTCAAGACAAACAGCTACATACACAGCAAAAACACAGTGGACCTGATATACTAATGCATCGCCAAGCCTCTCCTGATTTAGGGCCCTTTAACACTATGGGGTGTATTCAGCAAAAAATCTGTTAGATTTATGTGCACTGCCTTTGTATGTAAATTTTACCAAACTCTGACACTTTGGTCCTATGATCCATGCTAGTTTGGGAGAAATAAGTTTTTATAGAAGTGAATTGCTGTTAAGCTTCATACTGTGATTTGTATACCTCTCACTGTAACCTGATGATTTTCCTGTTTCCGTGCTGCCAGGTCCTGTATGTATGGAGACTTAAAAAAAAAAACGAGCAAAACTTTTGTGAAGTGTTGAAGTGCAAGTGAACCCAAGGTGAACTTAAGGACAAAAAACACATGCCTATCTCAGAAGAGAGGATCCACTTGATCATGTAGATGTTTCCCATGTCCTCCTCACCCCTGCCAACGCTCGCTAGGACCCTCTGGAGGAGCCGGGCTGTGCTCCTCTTCATGTATGATTGCAGCGATGCTGCTCCCACGCAAGCATGCGTGGCTTTGGCTTACTGTGCAGACGTTCCTATATCCCAACCGGCGCAGTACAGCCCAGCTTGTGCATGAAGAGGAGAACAACCTGGAACTTCAATCTGACAAGCTCTTGTTGGCTTTCTTTGGAGGGTCTGTGAGAGGCAACAGAGGTCCAGAAGACAGCTTGGGAAGCTTCTTCAGGATCCCAAGGCTGCCCTTTTACATAAGTATGTGGTTTTTGACCAAAGATTTGTCTCAGGTACACTTTAGTTGCAAAGGCTTTTATTGTGGTTTGCTTGGTAGAAAAAAGGGAAAAGCATACAGACTAGAAAAAAAAAAAACCGAAGCTTTGAACAACAATAGTGAGTTATATAAAAGATAACGGTAAACACATATGGAACAATTGTATTGAAAAACAGGAGCTATTTGAACAGATTACGTTCAGACCAAGACATATATGACTTTTATAATGAGAAGGTGCTCGAGAATTTTGTAGCCTCGCCTAAATAGGCCTAAGGCCCGGTTCACACTTGCGGTGGCCCTCCGGAATCGCCGTGCCGGAGCCGCACCGCTTGCAGAACGGACGGAACGGACGCACGGCATAGCAATGAAAGCCTATGCGTCCGTTCACATGCGTCCGTTCTGCCGAACCGGAGCCGGACCGGATCCGGGCCGGATCCGGACTCCGGCCTCCGTTCCAACATGCGCTATTTTTTCATCCGGCTCCTCCGGCAGCCGTATCCGGGGCAGAGCCGGACTGCACCATCCGGCCAATACACACCAATGGGAACCGGAGAGCGCACAACACACTGGCTGAGAAATCCGGATGTTCTACCCCACTTCCTATGGGGATTGTTGCGGCGATATTGGATGGGGACACATGGGCAAGCATTTTGGAGTGGAGCAGCACAGCTGGATCCGGATCCGGAGATGTTGGCAGCATGTCGGAGGTGGAGGTGAGTGCTAAACAGCAGAGGGCCTGATTCCACAGGTCCCCCTTCTGCTGACCTCCCAGACCCCAACATTTTTTTTGTTTTTAACGAACTTTTGCCAAACGGATCCGGATCGCATCCTGATGGACACCTGATGCAACCTGACCGGATCCGGATCAGATCCGGATCAGAACCGTACGGTTCTGATCCGGATCCGGTCCGGATCCGGTCAGGTCATCCGGTCCGTTTGGCAAACAACCGCTAATGTGAACCGGGCCTAAGACTTCTCCCAAGCTCCCAGTCCATTAGTCCATAACAGAATAGAAGAACAACATGACTCCTGTAAACCGTTCAATATATATTAGAGTAAACTGAACAAAAAGAAAAACAGAACAAAACAAAAAGAAGTATGGTGGTGATCCAAGATCCTCAACCTGGGATGTCCATGCACAAAATGATGGTGTTTAGTGGTGAAAGTAAGGCTGCGTTTTGTAATGTCATTGGTTTTAGGGTGTATAAGAAAGGGGGAATAGGTCCTTGATGTTTAAAGGATCAGATTTGTAGCTCCTCTGGAACATGTTTTATCCAGCCATGGCTGCCACCCTTTCTGGAAGTGATCTGAGGTATCACCAGTTCGAGCGTTTAGTCTTCCGCACTGCTAATATAATTCATTTTATCTTTAGCTTGTTTGTAGTGTAAGGAGGGTTTTTGCCACATATGGGCTATATGTACCGTAGTTTAGTTGCCAGGGTTATAAATTGAATCAATTTGTGTTGAGAGTATTGTATATCAGGTGGTTTTAGGCCTAAAAGTAATATTTTAGGGTCCTTTAAGTCAGGGAAACGCAATTCACCTCCTATAAGGGAATGTATCCTGTTCCAAAGTGTGTCAGCCAAGGGGCATGTCCAAAATACGTGAAAGAGAGATCCTTGATCCGAGCAGCCTCTGAAGCACAAGGGGGATTTGGAATTGTCACAGTTATATAGACGCTGAGGGGTCATATATACCCTGCGTAGAAGTTTAAATGAAGTTTTGAGACCTGAGCTATAGATGCTACCCTTAGATAATGTTTCCATACATTCTAGCCATTCCTCCTCTTCTAAACTGGACCCCACATTGTAAAATATTGAGTCGTAAAATATTGTTTTCGAGTTCTACCCAGGCTGCGGTATGGTCTCCTGCATAAAGGAAGGGGAGGAAAGCTAGCTGGGAAGCATAATAATATTTCAATATATGTGGAACTGAGAGACCACCTAGTGATTTATGAAGCCATAAGGTTTTTTGGGCTATTGTAGCTTTTCTTCCATTCCAGATAAAGTGCAGAATGTATTTTTGTAGGGTTTTAATGTCAATTGTTGAGATGGGGATCGGAAGGACTCTGAATAAATAAATTTAGGAAGGAGTGTCATCTTGATAAGCGATGATTCAATCGAATACAATACAATAACACTTAAAATATAGTAATATTGTTCCACCCCTACTTATAATGCTATACACATTCCACAACAATAGATACGGGGCTTTAAAGAGACACTGAAGCGGAAAAAAAATTATGATATTATGATTTGTATGTGTAGTACAGCTAAGAAATAAAACATTAAGATCAGATACATCAGTCTAATTGTTTCCAGTACAGGAAGAGTTGAGAAACTCCAGTTGTTATCTCTATGCAAACAAGCCATTAAGCTCTCCGACTAAGTCTAAAAGGCCCATACACACGTCGGATTTCCCGCGAACGACGGGTCGTTTGAACGTCCCGTCGTTTTGTCGTTCGCCCGCTAAATCGGGCGTGTGTACAGACTATAGTTCGTTTGATAAGAGTGAGTTTGAGCGATCCGCTCTTATCAAACGAACGATAGTCTGTACACACGCCCGATTTAGCGGGCGAACGACGGAACGACGGGACGTTCAAACGACCCGTCGTTCGCGGAAATCCGACGTGTGTATGGGCCTTTAGTCGTGGAGAGGGCTGTTATCTGACTTTTATTATCTCAACTGTAAGTGAACTGTTTACTTTTTCTCTGCTAGAGGAGAGGTCATTAATTCATAGACTGCTCTGAAAGACTCATTTTGAATGCTGAGTGTTGTGTAATCTGCACATATTATAGAATGATGCAATGCTAGAAAAAACACTATATACCTGAAAATGAAAGTATGAGAATATTTTCTTTGCTGCTAATCTTCTAGTAATTATTCATAGTACACAACCAATTCACTATATCATATTTTTTTTCGCTTCAGTGTCTCTTTAAGTGAATAAATAGTCTTTTATTCTTCCTTTAAAATTTCTTCAAGATTGCGGACAGACATGCGAAAACAATTTCAGGATTCCACATCACAAAAGGATTGCCTGACACGTGTTTCACGGTCAAAGACCGCTTCCTCAGAGGCATACAGTATACACACACACATCAACTGTCGGCTCACAAGGGTATATGACCGCAATCTGTTAGGAGTAAAGAACTAGCGTTCATCGGCGATATCTTGGACACTGGGACGTGTCCATGAGTAGCAAGAGATTCAACCTGTCCATGAGATACAATATTTTTTCCATGCTTCGAGTTCTAGTTTGAGTTGTGCTAGGAGGGATGTGTAGTTCAATTTGTAGTTTATCACTATTATTAGCTAAATTTATACACAAATAACGGAGGTAATGATCTTTGTATTGAAAATTAAAGGTTGATGACAGCTGTTTGGCCATTGTTCTACACCAATGGCCAAACAGCTGTCATCAACCTTTACAGAACAGGGCTTCGGATTTGTCTAAATTTACTTTTAATCCTGATGGGTTACTGAATTTCTCTAGAGTTTGTATCAAGTGGGGGAGGGAAGTTTCAGGATTTTTTAAGGTCAGGAGTACATCGTCCGCAAACATACTCACTTTGTTTGTAAGGCTCGGTTCACATTGAGCCTAAAATAGCTTACGTTGCGCTCCGATGAGCGGAACGTAGCAGCGGAAGCAATGCTTCACATTGCTACGTTTCGCTTAGTTCCGCTCCCTGCGTTCCGCTCATTGGAGCAGACGTTCCCGACCTGCACGATCCATCCGCTCCACTTCACGGAGCGGAATGCAGCGCAGGAGCGAGCAGATGCGTGCTTAATGTGAACCTAGCCTAAAATGGTTAACTGTATTGACATTAATTTCTGGGTTTAGTTTGATTGCTTGCAACAAGGGTTCTATGGCAAGAGCAAACAGAGCTGGGGATAATGGGCAACCCTGCCTCATACCTCTAGCTATTTGAACTCCCGATCGATCTGAACCTGAGAGTTCAAGTGTGGCAGATGGGGTTGAATATAACTGCCTCACCCAACGGACAAACCCGCCTCCTATCCCTGCCTGTTTGAAATCAGGGATGGTCGTAGTCAGCCAACTTCGCTATGCTGTAACTACGCGTAGTTTTACGCAATTATGCTTCACCAAACTACTGTTTCAAAATCAAACATTCGCTTCGTTTGCATTTCGTAGACTACGCGTTAAAATACACAATTACACGTAGTGCAAAGAGTAGTGTATGCAGACACTGCTGCCCTTATGCGGAAAAATTTCCACATTAATTCCTCTTTAAATGCTTATACCGAGAACTCTATGCGTACATTCCCCTTTCCAATGTAATATTGACGCAAGTAACGCATTCGCAGTTTACTTCGCAATACACATGTTAACTATGCCAAGCGGTCGTAAACTACGCATAAATTCGTTAGCGTAGTTTTGAAACTTCGCCTACGAACTACGATGCGTAGATGCGAACGACGATGCATAAATTCGCACTGGCGTAGTTTCTGCTCATCCCTGTTTGAGAACATCAAACATGTAGGGCCATGCTAAGCTGTCAAAAGCTTTTTCTATGTCAAGCGTTAGCAGCATAAGTTTATGTTTTATTTTGTTTGCATGGTTGATCAAGGTAATATTTTTGCAAATGTCGTCTGTTGCCTGACGCAGGGGGACAAATCCCACTTGATCTAATGAGATAAGGGCAGGGAGGAATTTATTGAGTCTGGTGGCCAGTGTTGATGTTAAAATATTATATTCAATGTTGAGTAATTAGATAGGGCGATCATTTTTAACGTTTAGGTGATCTTTATTAGGTTTTGGGATTATAGTTATTTGAGCATCTAAAAATTCTGATGGGGTAGGCAAAGGTTTTAATAAATTATTTTAGAAAGCCACGAGGTGGGGAGCCAGCTCATCACGGTATTTTTTATAATATTTTGCACTGAAGCCATCTGGGCCAGGTGCTTTTTTTCAATTTTAATTTTTTGATAGTGTCCATGACTTCTTCTATTTCAATCAGCTTATTTAAAGAGGAACTCCATTGAAAATTACGTAATAAAAAAGTGCTTAATTTTTTACAATAATTATGTATAAATGATTTAGTAAGTTTTTGCTAGTTGTAAAAGCTTTCCTCTCCTTGATATACTGTACATTCTGACATTATTCACATGGTGACATTTTTACTGCTGGCAGGTGATGTGACTGGAAGTACCTGCTACTTGCTGTTTTGGCAGGTGGAAACAGATGTGGACAGCTATTTCCCACAATGCAACGAGGTTCACAGACAGGAAACTGCCAGGAAAATGGTCCTCACAGTCTCCTGTGGGAGGGGCTTCAGCACACTATCAGCCATACAGAGCTCCCTCGTGTTCTCTTTAATAATTAATTTGTGCACAGACATCTGGGGAATCCAAATAAGGAATTTTAATTGCCACTCAAGGAATAAAGAAATCCTTAATGGCAGTCGGAGAGGAGGCATCTATCTTAAATTATGGAGAAATGTCTGGAATTCCAAGGTTGGAGGCAGCATAACTAGGCATGCCGCCCAAGCCCAATATATACATATGTCCAGTTTAGGCATAGGGCATAATAAAGGGCCCAAGTGAGAGCTTTAGAGTAAAAACTACGGAATTAAACCTGGAGAATTCAAAACAAAGGGGAAACAAGTATACAAGTGTGCATCACTGGTCTTAATTATAACTGATCACAATTAGTTAACTTTGTTTTAAAACAGTTATGTAATGAGAACAAGAGCGTTTTTCCATCATCCCTCTCCCCACCTCTGCAACCCACTCAATCACACCCCAAGCAGTAAATCTTTCTTTATGCTGGGAATACACGGTTCGTTTTTGCCTTCGTTTAAACCTTCGATTCGTTCGGTAAACGAATCGAGTGTTGAAAACGTATGTGAAAATAGTCATAATCTCATTATAGTTTCGATTAATAGACCCCAAAAACGAACGACTAGTGATCGAACATGTTTGATATTATCTCTCTTTATCCATCTAATCGAGCCATTGGTAGGCTTGATGGCTGTTCAGATCGATTATACATTCGTTTTTGCTAGTCCGTCCCTGTAAAAAGGGATTTTCGTTTCGTTTCTTTGCAGCCTTCGATCATTGGAAAAACGAAACCATCAGAATCGGAAAAAAAAACTAAACCGTGGGTGGTGATATTAACCGTATGACTGATTATTTCGGGATCGAAAAGGACAAAAGGCACAATCGAAACGAAGGTTTAAACGAAGGCAAAAACGAACCGTGTATTCCCAGCATTAGGAATCTCAGAATGCTGCAACAGTTAAGTAGATGCAGGCACATGTTGATTTAGAACACTCCATAGGAGGCAATCTAACGTCCCCTGGGTGAGGGAGCGGGGGGCCCCAGTGGTCAAGCCCCCACAATATGGTAGGAACCCGACCCCGGGAGCATCCACCCCACACTCAATGTAGACAACAAATACATTGTGTCTTATAATAATAGGCAAACCCTTTAAAGGGAAGGTCCAAGCAAAAAAAAAAAATGAGTTTCACTTACCTGGGGCTTCTACCAGCCCCATGTAGCCATCCTGTGCCCTCGTAGTCACTCACTGCTGCTCCAGTCCCCCGCTGGCAGCTTTCTGACCTCGGAGGTCAGGGCCACATTGCATACATTTTTACGCATTCCAGCTAGTGCAGGAACAAAAATGTACGCGTTGCACCACTAACGCGTAAAAATGTATGTGGTAATGTTCCTGCACCAGCGGGAATGTGTAAAAATGTATGCAATGTGGCCCTGACCTCCGAGGTCAGAAAGCTGCCAGCGGGGGACTGGAGCAGCAGTGAGTGACTACGAGGGCACAGAATGGCTACATGGGGCTGGTAGAAGCCCCAGGTAAGTGAAACTCATTTTTTTTTTTTGCTTGAACCTTCCCTTTAACCATTAGTAAATAAATAATTATACTAGTACAAGTATAGTTAACTTTACAGATAAGTAAAACATATGAACCTCCAGTGTGGAGCGTCCAACTGAAAACTATAGCAGGAGATAGGTGTGTACTTAGTATATAGCTTGAGTCAGTATAGCGTATGGATCTGGGCCCAGACTACAAACTGTTCATTGAGCAAAAAACAGATGATGCAACAAATGGGAGGCAAGCTTCTGCAAAGTTCCGAGGCGGAGTGACAGATAAGCAAAAAATAACCATTACAATCCTAGGTTTTTCTTCAATATAACAGTTACCGTATTTTTCGGACTATAAGACGCACTTTTTCTCCCCCAAAAGTGGGGGGAAAAAGTCAGTGCGTCTTATAGTCCGAATGTACAGACCAGTTTGTCCTCCATTCCCCGGTGTCTGACTCCACCATTCCTGTGTGCAGTTTTCCACCCATGTGTGCAGAGTCCCGTGTCCCTATGTGCAGCGTCCCAATGTCCGATGTCCCTCCCATGTGCATTGTCCCCTTTCTCTGTCCTGATTCGGAAGTCCCTGCATCTGACGTACCACTACGTCCGGGGTCCGTGTATCCGATGTCCGCCAGCGTCTGATGTCCCCCTACATCCGGGGTCTGTGTATCTGATGTCCCCGTGTCCGCTGTCCATTCATCCCCTGTGTTTCGTGTCGCCGTGTCATGCATACCATGTTTTCTCCTCTCCTCAGGCTTCGACTCGAGCATCTCAGATGATGGAAGTAGCCATGGACCAATCAGGCAGGGGGCGCTGCCCCAGACCGCCAATGGCAGCGCTCACTTCTCCTGCATGCTTCTTCTTACAGGGCCCGGTAGTCCCGCGGGCGGGATCATTCGGGCCAATCAAAGCACGATGTGGGCGGAGCTTCACCCGGCGCCTGTACTCGGCACAGATTTCCCCGCGGATTTAGCAAGCAGCCCGCCGCTAATCTAGCGCTGCCAGCCTCTTCCACGCTGTTTCAGGGCTGCATGTGGTGGGTAGCAGCTGATGGCGAATTGACTGTTCTTGCCGGCAGAAGCAGTGAGCCCTGTAATTTGCGGTCTGGGGGCAGCGCCCCCCACCTGATTGGACGATATCAACCTGAGGAGTCGGAAGATAAGCTATGGTATGCAGGACACAGGGGGACGCTAAATGCAGGGATGGGGACACACAGGAAGACACCACACACAGGCATGTGACACGGGGCACACCACACACAGGCATGTGACATATGGGGGACACCACACACATGGATCGGACACTGCAAACATGGATGTTACACAAAGGTACACCGCACACCTGCATGTGACACAAGGGGGACACCACACACATGGATAGGACACGGGGACACCACACACAAGGATGGGACACTACACACAGGGACAGGGCACAGGGGGACACTGCACACATGGATGGGACACAGAGGGACACTGCACACATGGATGGGACACAGGGGGACACCACACACAAGGATGGGACACTACACACAGGGACAGGGCACAGGGGGACACTGCACACATGGATGGGAAACAGAGGGACACTGCACACATGGATGGGACACAGAGGGACACTGCACACAGGGACAGGGCACAGAGGGACACTGCACACAAGAATGGGACACAGCACACATAGGTGGGACACTACACACAGGCACAGGGCACAGGGGGGGCACTGCACACATGGATGGGACACAGAGGGACACTGAACACAAGAATGGGACACGGGGACACCGCACACATCGGTGGGACACCGCACACAGGGATAGGGAACAGGGGGACACTGCACACATGGATGGGACACAGGGGGACACCGCGCACGTGGATAGGACACCACACACAGGGAGGGGACACAGTGGGGCGGGCACACGGACATGGACACAGGGGAATACCAGAGGACACAGAGACAGAGGATGACACGGGGGACAACAGAGGACAAGGGGGCAGAGGAGGACACATGAGGCACAAGAGAAACATAATTGGGGGTGGAGGGCCATAAGATGTCCCTGCACTATGGACGCACCAGGTTTAGTATTTATTTTTTTTTGCCTGTTTTTTGTCCTCTAAACTCAGGTGCGTCTTATAGTCCAGAGCGTCTTATAGTCCGAAAAATACGTCTCTTGAGCAAGTGCATAAAAAGAGTAGAATGATGTGTCCAGCCTAGATTAAGATTGGTCCTGGCGGTCTTGAGTAAAATATAGGGGGTTGGAGAGTAGAGATGGCCCGAACCTCCGATTTTCGGTTCGCAAACCGCGAACGCAAACTTTCGCAAAAGTTCGGTTCGAGCGAACTCCCGCGAACCGCAATAGACTTCAATGGGGAGGCGAGCTTTGAAAACTGGAAACACTTATGCTGGCCAGAAAAGTGATGGAAAAGATGTTTCAAGAGGTCTAGCATCTGAGTTTTTGCATGGATGAGTGAGATAGAGGCCAAAAGTCCCAGGGAAAAATATGCAGCGTTTTAAGGGCAGAAATCACATTGAATGCTAAATTGCAGGCCTAAAGTGCTTTAAAACATCTTGCATGTGTATACATCAATCAGGGAGTGTAATTAGAGTAGTGCTTCACACTGACACACCAAACTCACTGTGTAACGCACCGCACACAGCTGTTCGTGTAGTGACGGCCGTGCTGGACTGGTGCGCACCATGGCGAGAGTGCAGGCCGTGGCGGTTTTCAAGCCCATATGGTCGCTGGGCTGTGGTAGCTCAATGATAGAACAACAGTGACTGCCCAGCTGACCATATTTGGTCTGTCCACAATGAAGCAACGACCTTATTATCTTGGGTGTGCCCCCCCCCCCCCCCCCCAGAGACACTCATTGCTTCATTGTGATATGCAAGCCTCTTCACCGCAGCAAGGTAATGATCATGAAGGGGAATTGGCACATGTACATGCCTTTTGTTTTGTTGTTGCAACTGCAGTGCAGCCAGAAAAATTAGGCAGGCATGTATACGCACCAGAAAAATTATTATAGCACCTATTATAGCAGCGGCCTTAAAAATTCAGGAATCCACCTGGAGTCCTGGACCCTGTTGGTGGTGGCGGAGAAGGCAGTCAACTGGCCTGTGGGCAGAGATGCTGTGTGAGGAGCGACTTAGTCTTGGGGCAGGCAGTCACACGGCGTGCAGGCAGAGATGCTGTGTGTGGGGACTGACTTAGTCTTCGGGCAGACCTGAGCGTGCTTTGCAGACCAGGCATCCGTGGTCAGATGGACCCTTGACCCAACGCTGTGTGCCAGAGATGTCACCACTTGCCTTTCAACATCAAGGTACAGTTTAAATCACCTTTTTTGAGAAATAATTGCGTAATGGTATCTACCACTGCAGTGTGTGGCTTTGCTTTTGTGTGCTGCTTTTCCTCAGGTGGTCATCCCATTGCAGTTTGTGCTTTGTAATCATGTGCCTTCGTAAGGTAGTTGTCCCTACGCGGGTCTTGGTCTTTCCACAGCTCAATTTTCGGTGGCAGAGAGTACAGATGGCATTGCTCTCATCTGAGGCAGACACACAAAAAAATTTCCACACCGCTGAGCCCTGTGATGATGGCACTTTGGTGATGGCTGCCGACGGAGTGTTAAGTGGGGTGCCAGAATTAGAGCAGGAAGATATGTCACGCTTCCGTGCGGAAGCTGAGAAACATGAGGTGTTCTGTGTTAAATAGTCAACTACATCCTGACAATATTGGGGGTTGATGGCACATCCCTTCTTCTGAACACTGTACTTTGGTCGAGGGCCGTACAAAATCACGACAGCGCGACCTCGAACAGACCTGCCAGGTGGCCTGCCTCTGGCTCTGCCTTTTGTTTTGTCCATATTGGGGGGATGAAGTGAAAGGTATGCACTGACTTGACTAATACAATGTTCGGTTACACAGATGCAGTGAACAGGTTGCAGTGTCTACTGGTACAACAATGTGCGGTTACACAGGTGCAGTGCACAGGTTGCAGTGACTGCTGGTACAACAATGTGCGGTTACACAGGTGCAGTGAACAGGTTGCAGTGACTGCTGGTACAACAATGTGTGGTTAGATAGGTGCAGTTAACAGGTATGCATGGACTGGTATATGAAACAGCATGCGGTCACACAGGTGCAGTGAACAGTTATGCAGTGACTGGTATTACAAATGTGCAGCTGTCACACACACACACAGGTACCGTGAACAGGTGCAGCGACTGGTGGTAGTATATAAAACTGTGTGCGTTCACGTACGTAGGTAGGTGCACTGAACAGGTGGGTATGCAATGATTGGTATTACAAATGTGCAGCTGTACCGTGAACCGTGAACAGGTGCCATGACTGCTGGTATTAACAATGCGTGCGCTCACTTAGGTAGTTAGGTAGGTAGGTGCACTGAACAATGAACAGGTGCAGTGATTGAGATTACAAATGTGCAGCTGCCTGTCACACACACACAGGTAGTCACTGAATGTGCTGGGCCTGGCAGTGGCACAGAAGGAATTACCACAAAGGGGCCAAAGGCAAGCTGCAACTGACTGACAGGGCTGTATATAATGTAAGTGGGACACACATAAAAAAAATAGATCACAAGAACAAGATTAGCTCTCAAAAGAGCTGTTGAGGGGTGCTTTTTTAGCAATAAGAATCAGCAAGGAGCAAGCTAAGAAGTGTACAAGAGCCTAACTAAGCTTTCCCTATATCTCTCTCTGCAGCAGCTCTCCCTTCTGTAATTACTGCAGGCACACGAGTGAGTGAAATGCCTGACGCTGCCTGCCTTTTATAAGGGGGGGGGCCTCCAGGAAGGAGTGTAGCCTGTTTGGCTACAATGTGCTTGCTGACTGTGATGTAGAGGGTCAAAGTTGACCCTAATGATGTAGTATAGGGGCGAATTGAACTTCCGAAAAAGTTTGCGGTTCTCCATAATCGGGAACCACGGAAGTTCGCCGGCGAATCGTTTAGGCCATCTCTATAGCAGACACACAGTAATATTTGCGAACTGAAATTAAGTTTATTGGATTTACAGAAAGTGTGCAATAATTGTTTAAATAAAATTAGGCAGGTGCATAAATGTGGGCACTGTTGTCATTTTATTGAATCCAAAACTTTTAGAACTAATTATTGGAATTCAAATTGGCTTGGTAAGCTCAGTGACCCCTGACCTATATACACATGTGAATCCAATTCTGAGAAAGAGTATTTAAGGGGGTCAGTTGTAAGTTTCCCTCCTCCTTTAATTTTTTATGAAGAGTAGCAACATGGGGGTCTCAAAACAACTCTCAAATGACCTGATGACAAAGATTTTTCACCATCATGAATTAGGGGAAGGATACAGAAAGCTGTCTCAGAGATTTCAGCTGTCTGTTTCCACAGTTAGGAACATATTGAGGAAATGGAAGACCACAGGCTCAGTTCAAGTTAAAGCTCAAAATGGCAGACCAAGAAAAATCTCGGAGAGACAAAAGCGACAAATGGAGAACAGTCAGGCTCAGCCCACAGACCAGTACCAAAGACTTACAACATCATCTTGCTTCAGATGGAGTCACTGTGCAACGTTCAACCATTTGGCGCACTTTACACAAGGAGATGCTGTATGCAAGAGTGATGCAGAGGAAGCCTTTTCTCCACCCACAGCACAAACAGAGCCATTTGAGGAGTTGAGGTATGCTAAAGCAGTGGTTCCCAACCTTTTCCGGCCCGGGGAACACTTTCTGACCATATTTTTCTCCGGGGAACGGCGGAGGGGGGGGGAGGGGGCGGCGGCGGCGCGGGTGTTTGCGCGACCTAGTGGACAGTGCCGTGCTATGGGGGGGGGGGCGGCTGCTTAGCTAGCATAGTTGCCCCAGTATAGGGAGTTTAGTTGCCCCAGTATGGTTAGTATAGTTACCCCAGTATAGTGCCCCAGTATAGCTAGTATAGTCCCAGTATGGATAGGTAGTGCCCCAGTATAGCCAGTAAAGTGCCCAGTATAGCTAGTATAGTGCCCAGTATAGCTAGTATAGTACCCAGATAGCTAGTATAGTGCCCAGTATAGCTAGCATAGTGCCCAGTATAGCTAGCATAGTGCCCAGTATAGCTAGCATAGTGCCCAGTATAGGTAGGTAGTGCCCCAGTATAGTGCCCAGTATAGCTAGTATAGTTGCCCCCAGTATAGCTAGTTTAGTTGCCCTCAGTGTAGGTAGTTTCGTTGCCCCCAGTATAGCTAGTTTCGTTGCCCCCAGTATAGCTAGTTTCGTTGCCCCCAGTATAGCTAGTACAGTTCCCCCCAGTATAGATGCCCAGGGGGGGGGGGGCGGCTGCTTAGCTAGCATAGTTGCCCCAGTATAGGGAGTTTAGTTGCCCCAGTATGGTTAGTATAGTAACCCCAGTATAGTGCCCCAGTATAGCTAGTATAGTCCCAGTATGGATAGGTAGTGCCCCAGTATAGCCAGTAAAGTGCCCAGTATAGCTAGTATAGTGCCCAGTATAGCTAGTATAGTACCCAGATAGCTAGTATAGTGCCCAGTATAGCTAGCATAGTGCCCAGTATAGCTAGCATAGTGCCCAGTATAGCTAGCATAGTGCCCAGTATAGGTAGGTAGTGCCCCAGTATAGTGCCCAGTATAGCTAGTATAGTTGCCCCCAGTATAGCTAGTTTAGTTGCCCTCAGTGTAGGTAGTTTCGTTGCCCCCAGTATAGCTAGTTTCGTTGCCCCCAGTATAGCTAGTTTCGTTGCCCCCAGTATAGCTAGTACAGTTCCCCCCAGTATAGATGCCCAGGAGGGGGGAAGCAGCGCTAGAAGGAGGGGCAGTGGAGGCAGCGGTGGGGAGGAGGGAAATATTCCCCCCCTCCCTCACCTGGGACCCCTCCTTCTGCCTCTCTCCCCCTCCATTTAGCGGTGGCAAGTGCGGCTCTGCGGCGGGGAGGCATACGGAGATTTACTCACCACTTCTGCGTTCCAAGCGCCGGCAACGTCATGTCGTCACACATCTCCGCCTTTAATGCCGCCCACTGTGCTTCCGCTAATCAGGAAGCACAGTGGGCGGCATTGAAGGCGGAGATGTGTGACGACATGACGCTGCCGGCGCTTGGAACGCGGAAGTGGTGAGTAATTCTCCGTATGCCTCCCCGCCGCCGAGCCGCACTTGCCACCGCTAAATGGAGGGGGAGAGAGGCAGAAGGAGGGGTCCCAGGTGAGGGAGGGGGGGGATATTTCCCCCCTCCCCACCGCTGCCTCCACTGCCCCTCCTTCTAGCGCTGCTTCCCCCCTCCTGCACCCTAAAGTAGGTACAGGTCTGGCGAGAGGCCAGACCTGTACGGCACACCGGGCAACATGCCGCGGCACACTAGTGTGCCGCGGCACACCGGTTGAAAAACACTGTGCTAAAGCACATTTGGACAAGCCAGATTCATTTTGGAATAAGGTGCTGTGGACTGATAAAAATTTAGTTATTTGGGCATTAGAGTTGGGCCGAACGGTTCGCCTGCGAACGGTTCCATGCGAACTTCAGTGGTTCGCGTTCGCGTCCCGCAGGCGAACCTTTGCGGAAGTTCGGTTCGCCCCATAATGCACATGGAGGGTCAACTTTGACCCTCTACATCACAGTCAGCAGGCCCAGTGTAGCCAATTAGGCTACACTAGCCCCTGGAGCCCCCCCCCCCCCCCCCTTATATAAGGCAGGCAGCGGCGGCCATTACGGTCACTCGTGTGCTGCCTGCGTTAGTGAGAGTAGGGCGAGCTGCTGCAGACTGTCTCTCAGGGAAAGATTAGTTAGGCTTAACTTGTTCCTGTCTGGCTGCATACCTGTTCTGTGAACCCACCACTGCATACCTGTGCTGTGAACCCACCACTGCATACCTGTGCTGTGAACCCACCACTGCATACCTGTTCTGTGAACCCACCACTGCATACCTGTGCTGTGAACCCACCACTGCATACCTGTGCTGTGAACCCGCCACTGCATACCTGTTCTGTGAACCCACCACTGCATACCTGTTCAGTGAACCCACCACTGCATACCTGTTCAGTGAACCCACCACTGCATACCTGTTCAGTGAACCCACCACTGCATACCTGTTCAGTGAACCTGCCACTGCATACCTGTTCTGTGAACCCACCACTGCATACCTGTGCTGTGAACCTACCACTGCATACCTGTGCTGTGAACCCACCACTGCATACCTGTGCTGTGAACCCACCACTGCATACCTGTTCTGTGAACCCACCACTGCATACCTGTGCTGTGAACCCACCACTGCATACCTGTTCAGTGAACCCACCACTGCATACCTGTGCTGTGAACCCACCACTGCATACCTGTTCAGTGAACCTGCCACTGCATACCTGTTCTGTGAACCCACCACTGCATACCTGTTCAGTGAACCCACCACTGCATACCTGTTCAGTGAACCCACCACTGCATACCTGTTCAGTGAACCTGCCACTGCATACCTGTTCTGTGAACCCACCACTGCATACCTGTGCTGTGAACCCACCACTGCATACCTGTGCTGTGAACCCACCACTGCATACCTGTGCTGTGAACCCACCACTGCATACCTGTTCTGTGAACCCACCACTGCATACCTGTGCTGTGAACCCACCACTGCATACCTGTTCAGTGAACCCACCACTGCATACCTGTGCTGTGAACCCACCACTGCATACCTGTTCAGTGAACCTGCCACTGCATACCTGTTCTGTGAACCCACCACTGCATACCTGTTCAGTGAACCCACCACTGCATACCTGTTCAGTGAACCCACCACTGCATACCTGTTCAGTGAACCTGCCACTGCATACCTGTTCTGTGAACCCACCACTGCATACCTGTTCAGTGAACCCACCACTGCATACCTGTGCTGTGAACCCACCACTGCATACCTGTGCTGTGAACCCGCCACTGTATACCTGTTCTGTTCAGTGAACCCGCCACTGCATACCTGTTCTGTTCAGTGGACCCGCCACTGTATACCTGTTTAGTGACCCCGCCACTGCATACCTGCCTGCAGGCCGCTTGACTACCTTCTCCGCCACCACCAACAGGGTCCGGGACTCCAGGCGGATTGCTGAATTTTTTAGGCCGCTGCTAGCAGCGGCCGCTGTAATAGTTTTTCTGGTGCGTGTACATGACTGCCTAATTTTTCTGGCTGCACTGCGGGCAGCTGCAACAACAAAAGAAAAGGCATGTACATGCGCCCATTCCCCTTCGTGATCATTACCTTGCCGTGGTGAAGGGGCTTGCGTATCACAATGAAGCAATGACCGGCGCCTAGATGAGTGTTTCGGGGGGCACACAAAAGATAATAAGGTCGTTGCTTCATTGTGGTCAGACCAAATTTTATTAGCTGGACAGTCACTGTTCTGTCATTCAGCTACATCAGCCAGGCGACCATATGGGCTGTAAAGCCCCTAAAACCTGCACTCTCGCCATGGTGCGCACCAGTCCAGCACGGCCGTCACTACACAAACAGCTGTTTGCGGTGCGTTACACGGTGAGTTTGGTGTGTCAGTGTGAAGCAGTACCTTAATTACACTACCTGATTGATGTATACACATGCAAGATGTTTTAAAGCACTTTAGGCCTGTCATTTAGCATTCAATGTGATTTCTGCCCTTAAAACGCTGCTTTGCGTCAAATCCAGATTTTTCCCGGGGACTTTTGGCATGTATCCCACTCCGCCATGCCCCCCTCCAGGTGTTAGACCCCTTGAAACATCTTTTCCATCACTTTTGTGGCCAGCATAATTATTTTTTTTTTCAAAGTTCGCATCCCCATTGAAGTCTATTGCAGTTCGCGAACTTTAACGCGAACCGAACCTTCCGCGGAAGTTCGCGAACCAGGTTCACGAACCTAAAATCGGAGGTTCGGCCCAACTCTATTGGGCATAACAAGGGGCGTTATGCATGGAGAAAAAACAACACAGCCTTCCAAGAAAAACACCTGCTACCTACAGTACAATATGGTGGTGGTTCCATGATGCTGTGGGGCTGTGTGGCCAGTGCAGGGAATGGGAATCTTGTCAAAGTTGAGGGACGCAAGGATTCCACTCAGTATCAGCAGATTCTGGAGACCAATGTCCAGGATTCAGTGACAAAGTTGAAGCTGCGCCGGGGCTGGATCTTTCAACAAGACAACGACACTAAACACTGCTCAAAATCCACTAAGGCATTCATGCAGAGGAACAAGTAGAACGTTCTGGAATGGAATGGCCATCTCAGTAACCAGATCTGAATATAATTGAAAATCTGTGGTGTGAGTTAAAGAGAACTGTCCATGCTCGGAAGCCATCAAAACGGAATGAACTAGAGATGTTTTGTAAAGAGGATTGGTCCAAAATACCTTCAACCAGAATCCAGACTCTCATTGGAACCTAAATATTTAGAGGCTGTAATTTCTGCAAAAGGAGGATCTACTAAATATTGATTTCATTTATTTTTTTGTGGTGCCCAAATGTATGCACCTGCCTAATTTTGTTTAAACAATTATTGCACACTTTCTGTAAATCTAATAAACTTAATTTCACTTCTCAAATACCACTGTGGGTGTCTCCTATATGATACATTTAACTGACATTTTTTCTATCTTAACAACCAACGATTTATACAGGAAAATCATGAAACGCATGACAATTAACACGGTTGCCCAAACGTCCGCATCACACCGTATATATACAGTATATACGCACACACATATAAATACACAAATATCAATTAGATTAGTGTGTGTGTGTGTGTGTGTGTGTGTGTATGTGTGTGTGTGTATGTGTGTATATATATATATATATATATATATATATATATATATATATATAGTATATACGCACACACATATACTTACACAAATATTAATTAGTGCATGTGTGTGTGTGTATATATATATATATATATTATATACATATATATATATATATATATATATATATATATATATATATATATATATATATATATATACATACACACACACACATACACACATACACACAAACATCACTTCCTGGTTAGCGGCCATGATTTTTGTTTGTGAACACTGCCTAAAACTGGCAATTAAAAGCCAGGATCACGGCAGGGAGTGGCGGAACGGCAAAGAGGGATCCAGGAGTTCACAGTGACTGAATAGGTATGTTTTTTATTGTACAAATCGGACAGTACAGATTCAGTACAGTAAGTAAGTGTTTATGTGCTAGCTTCTCTTATCTCCACGACTGCAGGGAAGCAACAAGGAGTGACGTTTTAAAGGCCTGGATGACCACAATGGCAGTTATTGAAACCTGCCCATTAACATGTATCTTAACTCACAGACCTAAAGGCAAAATTAGATTTAACCAGTTCACCCCCAAGGGTTTTTATCCCAACGGACCAGAGCAATTTTCACCTGTCAGTGCTCCTCCCTTTTATTCCCTAATAACTTTATTACTACTTATCACAAGAAAATAATCTATACCTCGTTTTTTTCGCCACCAATTAGGCTTTCTGTGGATAGTACATTTTGCTAAGAATTTTTTTTATTCTAAATGAGTTTTAATGAGAAAAACAGAAAAAAAATTAAAAAAATCATTATTTCTCAGTTTTAAGCCATTATAGTTTTAAAATTAAACATTCTCCTGTGGATAAAACAAACACGTTTTATTTGCCCAGTTTTCCCGATTATTAAACCGTTTAAATTATGTCCCTATCACAATGTATGGTGACAGTATATTATTTTGAAATATAAGTGTTATTTTTCTGTTCTGTTTTTTTTTTATTCTGGCCATAATTACAAGCCCCTATGTAATAAATTAAAATTAATTTTCCCCCATAAAATATCCTTGGCGGTAACCCCGTGTGTGACACGGGGTAAGCCGCCGGAGGGTGCCGCTCAGGCCCTGCTGGGCCGATTTACTTAATTTTTTTTTGCTGGACGCAGCTAGCACTTTGCTAGCTGCGCCAGCACCCCGATCGCCGCCGCCGCGCGCCCGATCGCCGCTATCCGGTGCGGCGCGCGCCCCCCCCCCCCAGACCCCGAGCGCTGCCTGGCCAATCAGTGCCAGGCAGCGCCGAGGGGTGGATCGGGTCTCCCAATGACGTCCCGACGTCGCTGACGTCGGTGACGTCATCCCGCCCCGTCGCCATGGCGACGGGGGAAGCCCTCCAGGAAATCCCGTTCTTTGAACGGGATTTCCTGATCGCCTATCGCCGGAGGCGATCGGCGGGGCTGGGGGGATGCCGCTGAGCAGCGGCTATCATGTAGCGAGCCCTCGGCTCGCTACATGATAAAAAAAAAAATAAATTTAAAAAAAACTGTTGCGCTTCCCCCTGGCGGTATTTTTCATACCGCCAAGGGGGTTAAAAAAGCTGAGTCCCTAAGGTAAGTATTTTTTTTTTTAAGCTGATTTTTTTTTTACAAGTGTTTTTTTTTTGGGGGGGGGGGGAGGGTTGGAAGTGTAATTTTATTAATGAAGTGTATGTACTTGAAAATGTATGTATTTTGTGGATGTAATATACTTTTTGGCCACAAGATGGCGCTAGTGAACACTTGTTATAGGAAGTGTTAATTTTTTTTTTTTTTTTACAGACTTTATTTAATTGTTACATTTCCTGTTTATGTGAATGGACGTAGCCGCTGTTCGCGGTCACGTCCATTCACTCCAGGCACTGCGATTGGGTAGAGGACCGTTCGGTCCTCTTCCCCAATCACTCAGCATGGGATCCCGACGGAAACAGCGGCGGTAGCGGCGCGCACACGGCGGTAGCAGCGGCGGGAATGCGCAACGTATTAAAACGTCATGTTGCCGTTAATAGTGGTAAGCATGACGTTTTAATACGTTAGGATGGCGGTAAATGGTTAATGTGGTAACAGCTGCCATGCAATAAAAAAAAAACATAGAAAAGCATTAAAGCAGCTTGCTAGAGCTAAAGTATAATCTATTGCAGAAATAAATATCTCAGTAAAGATATTTAACAGGAAAAAAATATCGTATTTGGAAAACTTACCAAGAGTTTCGTTAACCACAGCAGGGATGACTTCTTTCAGTACCTCACAGTTAGTGTGCAGAGCAGGATTACAGTTCATTTCCAGTAGCCATACCTATAAAGACAGTGCTGGTATTAAGTGTATGGATGACTGTAGACAGACTATTCTGTCTGATTTAACATTTATATTGTGTTTTTCTCCTGGCAAACTCAAAGTGCCAGAGCTGCAGCTACTAGGACCCACTCTATAGGCAGTAGCAGTGTTAGGGAGTGTTGCCAAAGGTCTCCTACTTCCGCTGGCTTACTGAACAAGAAGAGCTGAGGCTCAAAACCTGGTTTCCTGTGTCAGAGGCAGAGGCCTAAAAGGGAAGGTTCAGGGTGTAATTAAAATAAAAAAATACTAATCCACTTACCTGGGGATTCCTCCAGCCCGTGGTAGCCAGGACGTGCCCTCGACGCCGCGCAGTAGAGCCCGGAGGACGTCCGATGACGTCAGCGCGCTCGGGTGAGACACACGTTGGAGCGCATAAGAGCCCGACCTGGAAGCCGACCTGGCCAGGTCGGGTGTGCCACCAGAGATGACCGGGAGCCTCCGGAGCGGTGTCGAGGGCACGTCCTGGCTGCCACGGGCTGGAAGAAGCCCCAGGTAAGTGGATTAGTATTTTTATTTTTTGGGGGGGGTACCGTGGATCTTCCCTTAAACCAATACACTATCCAGCCACTTGACATGAAGTGACAACCACCTGATTCGGTGAGTGAGGATCTCTATTTTGTAAGTTCTCCATAGACCCAGCTGCTGTAAGGCCTGGCAGATTGTTCACCAGCAGATCAGCCCCTATGTCCCAATCTATCACCACCTTCACCCTATGTGGCGCGTCCCCGCTTAAACGGGAGGTGAGAAAGCAAAACCTGCCCTACTTCGGTTACACCCAGGCCTTGTAGGTGCAAGATATAGGAGCTGGTCATAGAGCCGGCTAAACAACCCACCAGGACCCCATTGAGCAAGTCCAAGAGCACAGGAGTACTGATATGAATGTCACGGTACAGAAGGGTTAGGCAGAAATCAAGGTCAGGCAGTCCAAAGGTCAGGGCAGGCAGCAAACAGGCAGAGTCCAGTAACAGGCAATTGGTCAGTTCAGGCAGCAAACAGGGACAATCCAGTAACGAGCAATAGGTCAAAGTCCAGAAAGGCAATCCACAAGTTTAAAGAGCACCCAGCAGTAAGTAGAAGCATATGCTAACACGGGCAAAGTCAGAGTGCACTTAGCAGGCTTTAATATATCAGGCATCCAATCAGTGGCTGGCCACATGCACACAACAGGCAATCACACGCAGGCATTAATCTTGTTTAGGTGTCAGCTGACGAGAGATCAGCTGACACAGATGACAGTACATGTCAGATGCCTAACCAGTACTAACCAGCAAGACATCCTGACAGTGTGTCAGCCATAGCACACTGGTCAAGAGCATCGCCAGCTACGCGAGAAACCTGGGTTCAATCCCAGCCAGGGTCAACACCCATTATTTTTTATTTATAAACTAAACCCTTGCCTAATACTGGGAATACATGGTATTCCGACATGTCCGATCACCGCCGGATCGATTCCGCGCTCGATACCGCATGGGGCACAATGGAAAAAGATAAGGAAGATAAGCAGAAGATAAGAGAATCGCCCGGGAGTCGAACAGGGAATCGATCTGGCGCCATAATCCTGGCATAAGTGTCAGCTGACTCTACCTCTGTCGCCGCCTCAGACCATACTGCGGTCGAAGAAGACGCTGCGCCCGCCCACCAGTGACGTCTTGTGCACGCTGGTTAGCAGTGGGCGCACTATGCAGAGCGGGTGGCTGAGACCCAGAAATGCGGCGATCGTCGCAGGCACGATTGGAAGGTAAGTATATTACAGCTGCAAGCCAAAGGTGAGTATTGCTTAAACTCCCTGGCGTTCTATTAAGATCGCCAGGGCGGCTGCGGGAGGGTTTTTTTTAAATTAAAAGAAAACTGTTTCATGCAGCCAACTGAAAGTTGGCTTCATGAAAGCCCACTAGAGGGTGCTCCGGAAGCGTCATTCTGATCGCCTCCGGCGACCAGAATAAACAAGGAAGGCCGCAATGAGCAGCCTTCCTTGTTTTGCTTACATCGTCGCCATAGCGACGAGCGGAGTGACGTCATGGACGGACGTCAGCCGACGTCCTGACGTCAGCCGCCTCCGATCCAGCCCATAGCGTTGGCCGGAACTTTTGTTCCGGCTGCGCAGGGCTCGGGCGGCTGGGGGGACCCTCTTTCGCCGCTGCTCGCGGCGGATCGCCGCAGAGCAGTGGCGATCAGGCAGCACACGCGTCTGGCAAAGTGCCGGCTGCGTGTGCTGCTTTTTATTTTGCAAAAATCGGCCCAGCAGGGCCTGAGCGGCGACCTCCGGCGGTGATGGACGGATATATTCGTCCATACCGCTGAGGAGGTTAAGCAAATGTGAAAACCATGAGAGGTCACTTTTGGTTCCAGAGAAGCAGGTAGAAACTATGCATGGCTTTCTGATGAGTGGGTAGTAACTATGCATGGGGTTCCTGATAAACAGGTTTGTAACTATGCATGGCTCCCTCCTTTCTCTGTTATAGTGACAGGAGCTGTAGGTTAATGGATCAGCAGCAGCAGGATTCGATTGGCTCAGTTATTTTGTTTTTCTTTGCATGTTAGGAGTTTTCTGCTCATTACTACTCCTAACTAGAGGTGGCTCGAACCTCCGATTTTCAGTTCGCAAACCTCGAACACGAACTTTCGCAAAAGTTTTTGCGAACTTTCATGAACCGCAATAGACTTCAATGGGGAGGCGAACTTTGAAAACTAGAAACATTTATGCTGGCCACAAAAGTGATGGAAAAGATGTTTCAAGGGGTCCAACAGCTGGAGGGGGGCATGGCGGAGTGGGATACACGCCAAAAGTCCCGGGGAAAAAATCCGGATTTTACACACAGCAGGGTTTAAAGGCATCACATTTTATTGTTAAATTGGAGGCCTAAAGTGCTTTCAAACATCTTGCATGTGTATACATCAATCAAGGAGTGTAATTAGTGTACTGCTTTACACTGACAGACTAAACTCACTGTGTTATGCACCACAAACAGCTATTTGTGTAGTGACGGCCGTGCTGGACTGGTGCGCACCATGGTGAGAGGGCAGGTGATGGCGGTTTTCAAGCCCATATGGTCGGGCTGAGGTAGCTGAATGACAGAACAACAGTGACTGAGTGTCCAGCTGAATCGAATTTGGTCTGTCCACAATGAAGCAACGACCTTATTATCTATCTTCTTGGGTCAGGTGTGCCCCCCAACCCCAACACACTAATGATACGCAAGCCCCTTCACTGCGGCAAGGTAACAATCACGAAGGGGAATTGACACATGCACATGCCTTTTGTTTTGTTGTTGCAGCCACAGTGCAGGCAGAAAAATTAGGCAGGCATGTACACGCACCAGAAAAATTATTATAGCCAGCGGCCTTAAAAATTCAGGAATCCACCTGGAGTCCTGGACCCTGTTGGTGGTGGCGGAGAAGGCAGTCAAGCGGCCTGCAGGCAGAGATGCTGTGTGGGGACTGACTTAGTCTTGGGGCAGGCAGTCACACGGCGTGCAGACAGAGATGCTGTGTGTAGGGACTGACTTAGTCTTCGGGGCAAGCCTGACCGTGCTTTGCAGACCAGGCATCCGTGGTCAGATGGACCCTTGACCCAACGCTGTGTGCCAGAGATGACACCACTTGCCTTTCAACAATACGGTACAGTTTGGGTATCGCCTTTTTTGAGAAATAATTGCGTGATGGTATCTTCCACTGCGGTGTGTAGATTTGCTTTTGTGTGCTGCTTTTCCTCAGGTGGTCATCCCATTGCAGTTTGTGCTTTGTAATCATGTGCCTTCGTAAGGTAGTTGTCCCTACACGGGTCTTGGTCTTTCCCGGCTCAATTTTCGGTGGCAGAGAGTACAGATGGCATTGCTCTCATCTGAGGCAGACACACAAAAAAAGTCCACACCGCTGAGCTCTGGGATGATGGCACTTTGGAACAGAGCAGGAGGAGGAAGATATGTCACGCTTCCGTGCGGAAGCTGAGGAAGATGAGTTCTGTGTTAAATAGTCAACATCCTGACAATATTGGAGGTTGATGGCACGTGCCTTCTTCTGAACACTGTAGTTTGGTTGAGGGCCGCACAAAATCACAACAGCGCAACCTCGAACACACCTGCCGGGTGGCCTGCCTCTGGCTCTGCCTCTTGTTTTGTCCATATTGGGGGGGATGAAGTGAAAGGTATGCACTGACTTGACTAATACAATGTGCGGTTACACAGGTGCATTGAAAAGGTTGCAGTGACTGCTGGTACAACAATGTGCGGTTACACAGGTGCAGTGAACAGGTATAGAGACACCAGATCCATTATACAGTGTAAACATGCTGCTGCACAGGGAAAGCTGGGTTTACACTGTACCGGATCAAAAAAATGAACCTATTGAACCTACTGATCTGTTTTCCGTTTCAACTGATCAGTTTGTTACAATGGCATCAGTTTTGTATCTAGTTTTCATGCCGCCACCTGCCCGGTGCCAGTTGCAGTCACATTTCCGGAAGAAACACTGGTATACATATGGGAGTGCCCCATCGGAAGCATCAGGCTCCTATTGGTTTGCAAAAGACCAATGGGAATCCTCACTGAGCACCAGGAAAGATTTTGATTGGTCCACCACTCAGCTAACCAATAAGAATCCTCCCTGAGGAGGGAGGATTCCCACTGGGCTTCTGCAAACCAAATGTAGCCAGCTGCTTCTGATAGGGCTTTCGGATCTGTATACTAGTGCTTCTCCCATGTGGTGGATCGAGCAGCAGTGGAGACAGTGGCAGAGGACCCAAATGGACGGTGGCAGGTGAGAATGCACAAAATGTATGTGGTGACTAGCCTACTGAGAATGGACACCATCCGTTCCTATAGGCTAGAATTGATTCAGTTTTCTGCCATCCCCATCGGCTTTGTCTGGCAGATCCAAAGAAAGTAATACAAGACCCAAACTTACATTTTGCTTACCAGCATGGACCAAAGGGATCCGTCCCAAAAGGACTAATTTTAACAGATCCTGTTGCTTTGCATTGGATCCATTCATTCATCTGTTTTGTTTTGTTCCGCTAAATGGAACCTTTTTTTGTGCAAATGTGTACCCAGCCGAAGTGTTTGTAAATAATGGGAAGCCGCGGATATTCCTGATCATTTAATAGGATCAAAAGCAAGAAGTTAATAGGATTATTAATGCTTTATGACTGAATTACTAAAGCAAGACATTGAAGATGATTTTGCGAATTTATGTTACAACTCAACATACTCTTTAATAAAGCTGTGCTGTTGACAAGCACAAGAACATGTCATACCGCCATGAACATAAAACTTGTATATATCTTATCTCACAACATGAGGCCTGTGTTTCCTTCCTGTGCAGCAATACCTAGCTATACGAAGGCTAAAGGAAAGAAATACAAGTCTCCTGGGAAGAGTATAAACCAGTCTGTTATGTCTTCGTCTGCTACAGTCAGGGTTGCCTTTGTTTAAATTTGTCTAGGGATCTTTCTTCTCTTTACAAATCATAAATCTGTAGCAGGTCTGTTGTACACATGTAATGTACATCCATACTGATCTCTCTTTCTTCATACTGCCTCTTCTATCCTGCCACTAGAGAGCCTGCCTATGTCTTAACTACTTCCTTGTCTTTTTTTGTTCAGTTTTCTCCAGTGCCTCTGTTTGGTCCTTTTCCGCTGCTTACTGCAAGTGCAGAGGTGAGGATTAAATAATTTCCCCTCAACACTTGCTAAGCATTTTTTCTGGTCCAGTTGAGGTGCGATTGCAAATCCCCATTCATTTGCACTGAATGCCAAACACAGCAAAAATGCTGCAGGCAGTGAATTGCAAATTTAACTAGAATCACATATCAACATTCAACATCAACTAGAATCACACTGCAACATAAGCAGTGGAAAGGGAGCACCATGAGCCGCCTGAAAAACCAAGTGTCCCTTGTAATTTTGCCTTCTTAAAACAGAAGGTATTTGTTTGTTCCCTTTCTCAACTTCCCGCTTGCCATTTGAACCTTTTGGACCTTTGAATTCCTGTCTACCATGTCATAAGGTCTGCTTTCCTTTATTATTTTGTTACATATTCTATTCAGAGTCAGATTTCATTGGTATGCACCCCAGGCCACTTTCACTGTGTCAACTCTCAACTCTATGGCCATGGATCTGTGTGAGCACAATGTCATGTGCCTTGCTTGTTCTAGAATTACCAGGGCTAGAGGTGCAGAAGCGCAGCAGGTCATTTAGGTATGCGCTCGCTTAAAGGAAAACTTAAGTCAACTATAAAAAATGAGATTTACTAACCTGGGGCTTCCCTCAGCCCCCAGCAGCCGATCGGTGCCCTCGCAGCCCCGCTCTGACACTCCAGGACCCGCCGGCGAACACTTCCGGTTTGGCCGTCACCGGCCGACAGGCATGGGAACGTGAGTGATTCTTCGCGTTCCCAGCCTGTATATCGCCCCCTATGCTGCTATTGCGACCAGCTGGCCACAATAGCAGCATAGGGGGCGATATACAGGCTGGGAACGCGAAGAATCACTCAGGTTCCCATGCCTGTCGGCCGGTGATGGCCAAACCGGAAGTGTTCGCCAGCGGGTCCTGGAGCGTCAGAGCGGGGCTGCGAGGGCACCGATCGGCTTCTGGGGGCTGAGGGAAGCCCCAGGTGAGTAAATCTCATTTTTTATAGTTCACTTAAGTTTTCCTTTAATGCGATGCGTCTGACTTGGGCGTCGCTATAGACATAATCTTACCACGTCTATTGCAGCACAGCAGCTTTCAAAGTGTAATGCAGGTGTCGGCGATCACTGGACCATGAATTACTTCTCCCTCCGAATTGTCACGACTCAGAGGGGTAATAGTATTTAAAGAGGAACTCCAGTGAAAATAATGTAGTAAAAAAAGTGCTTCATTTTTTACCATAATTATGTATAAATGATTTAGTCAGTGTTTGCTCATTGTAAAATCTTTCCTCTCCCAGATTAACATTCTGACATTTATTACATGGTGACATTGTTACTGTGGGCAGGTTATTTAGCTGTTTCTAGCTGCTCTGTCTGTTAGACAGCTAATAACAGCTATTTCCTGTCTCTGAACATTGTTACATTGTGGCAGTTTGCCAGCAGTACCGCGGTCTTCAGAGCCTCTTGTGGGAGGGGTTTCAGCACAAAATCAGTCACACAGCGCCCCCTGATGGTCTGTTTGTGAAAATCATTGTCTTTCTCATGTAAAATGGGGTATCAGCTACTGATTGGGAAAAAGTTCAATTCTTGGTTGGAGTTTCTCTTTAACGCCGCCTGGAATTTCAGCGGCAGCAGGGAGAGACGTCATTTGTCTCACCCTGCGCCCAACTGACCGGGCAGAGGAATAATACGTACACCCACTAACATATACGGTTTGTCAGGAGTACTCCACAATTGTGTACCTGTATCAATGCTTTTAAAATATTATCTTGTGCTTTTAGTCAACGTTGGATACTTACAGTATTCATGTTTGCTTTTACAAATATGACTTATCATTTTTCTATCTCAAAAACAAATATAACTGATTGACTGTGACAAGTTGAAACACTACTTGAGCCCAACATGCTTGTCTCCTAGGTTATGTGTACCACACATTGGCTGGGTTTACATCATACAATTTTCTGTTAGATTCTTCTGTTAGATTTTTCTGTTAGATTTTCTGTTAGAATGCATAATTTAGATTATTTTCAGTAGAGAATGGTCATTATCTCTGGTGCATTGTCTTCTGTTTATCTCCTGCTGAGTAGAACAATGCCTAATTGCTCGGCAGATAGATCATAAAATAGATACATTTCCAACATGTTGAACATTATCTATCTGGCAGGTAAATCTAACAAAAAATTGTATGGTGTAAACCCAGCATAAGAGTTAAGAAAAAGTGGGGGGAAGGCTGCGCATCCCTAGACACATGCTGCAATTGAATGGTTAATCGCATAGGCATACACCACCTCTATTAGTCTGAAAAATGCATGCCCTGCATCCAAAACAATGCTAACATCCTCGCTCTCCAGCATAAGAGTTGCCCACCATAAGACACTCATTTTTCTTTCTGAAAAGCCACCCATATACTCAGTCCAATGCTGAGAGGATTTCCTCCCATTTTCCACCCCGCCATTTTACAGCCCTCACTGTGTGGAATGCATTATGCTCTCTGACATGGCAATTGTTACTCATAGTTTGTAGTAACTATAAGCAGTTAAGGTGGATTTTGGCTAAATCACATACAGGTGGGTTTATAAAAGGACTGTGGATAGTGGGTGTTTACAGGAACAGAACTAAGTGGATTCATAAAGAAAAGACAATCCCAAAAAGTGCTCCTCTAAGTAAAATAAATTGGACAGCCATATTACAGCTTGATTCTTTCAGAAAGGCCTCATAATGGGAATCACCACCATAGAACGCATAAGATAGCTTAGTATTGGGATTCCATCTGAGGAAAGGGATAAGGAACAGGTGCAAGTTTATGTTAACGTGAATCCGAGATTAATTTTTATTCATTATTTTTCATCTATAAACTAAACAAGCTTCACCCATAACTTCTCCAAAACGCCAAGGCATTCAGACCCACATAGCAAGGGCTTATAGGAGCTCAGTCTGGGCAGGAGGAGGAGGAGGTTACTAGCCAGAGTTTTCAGAGGCAAATGGGAGGAGGGAGTACATTTTTCACAGGCTGAGGGGTGGAGATGCCATTGCAGATTACCTGTGTAATGATGACAAACAGAACATGGCTGCTCTCATTGTATCACAGGAATAAATCGTCATAAACTATTGAAGCTGTATGCAGCCAGATTTGCTGTGTAAACTATCTAAACTTTAGATAAGATATATAGACAAGTTACTTGTTATAGTTAGTTTTTCATCTCAGATCCACTTTAAGGCAGTTGTGGGAGGTCAATAAGGAATTAGGACTGGTTAAGGCAGGCACGAGGGGAAATGAATAGTCTTAGGGAAAGGAGACAATGTTAGGTTGTGGGGTTAGGATCTGGAAAGGTCAAGTGGAGAGCAATTTTTAAGATACAAGTTTGAACCCTGATGTGTTCATCCCAAATGGGGAGAAGCAAGGGGGAACACATTACTTAAAAATGACTTTCTTGTTGAAATCCCATAATAATGGGCAATTCAATCCACTGCCAGTCTACAGTAAAAACAAAATACCCAATTTTTGGGTTGAGGTGTACTTATAAAATTAATTATATTAAATGTCTTGCTAAAAAACAAAAATCACTGACTATATAATTTTTCCATATCTAGTATAATGGATAACATGTTTCCAGATAACTAACCCAATATCAGTACATTACATTTATTACTCTTCAACTGCTTGTATAGTAAAGACATCATTCTGGGTGGATGAAAGAAGGTACAGGATTTAACTTAAATAAAGGATATACCTTGAACTCATCATCGATCAGGAAGTCACAACCAATGAGGTCAAAGTAGCCGCGACGACAGTCCAGCTTTGATTTCACGCTCAGGAAACAGTGTATCATTATCTGCTGCATCCTTCTCTGTCAATGACAGGAAGACAATGACATAAGAGGCAAACAATCACAAGCATGCTCTGTTTCCGCCATACAGGACATGGTAAGAAATGACTATGGTGAATTATTCAAAAACCCTGTCAGCAAAAATCCACATAGTGTGATGACCCAAAGGATAATAGTACATAGGATGAGCAAGCTGATGGCGCCACTTGAAAACATGAAAAGTCCAGATAAAACTGCATTCTCAGCAACTTTAATTTTATAGGGTTTTACCTAATTTGTTGAGTTGCTTCCTTCAAAATCTGTCGAGTTGCTTCCTTGATTAAAGGATAGTGGACACCTGAACTGAGAGGGATATGGAGGCTGACATATGTATTTCCATTAAAACAATGCAGATTGCCTGTCTGTCCAGCTGATCATCTGCCATTAATATTTTTATCCATAGACCCTGAATAAGCATGCAGATCAGATGTTTCTGACTGAGGTCTGACTGGAATAGCCCCATGCTTATTTCAGATGTGTGATTCAGATACTACTGCAGCCAAAGAGATCAACAGTGTACCAGGCAATTAGTATTGGTTAAAAGGAAATAAATATGGCAGCCTCCATTTCTCTCTCAACTCAGGTGTCCTTTAACCGCTTCAAGACCTTGATGATTGAGATCTACACCCTGTTTGGGTGCTACTATCCCTGCCAGGGCGTAGATTTCAATCAGCCATGCCACGTGGTCTTGTCACTCTCACTATTGGCTGCATTAGGCAACACAAGTTTAGCTGGTGGAGTATGCCCTGCCCTGAGTTATCTCACATGAGATAATACAGGGAGGGCTACTAAAAGGTTAAGGGGCCAAAACTGTCCACTAAGGAAAGGATTAAGGGAATCAAAAATGTCTCCAAACATAACACTGAAATGATGGCCTTCACCTGCTAACCAGTCAAATATATTCTCTGGGCATTGCTCTCATCACTGGTCATAGACATGCTCAGAAAATCATGGTATTTGAAGTTACTCATTTTTCCAGATCTACTGAGGGAAACCCTGAGATTTTTCTGCCTGCACTGTTTGTTGCATGTTTTTTTTTCTATACCCCACAGACTATTGACCTGTTCTTGTTAATTAGTAAAGAACTACAAGGGGACCCTGGGAAAAAGCTAAAAATAAACCTGCATGCAGTAAACATGTCCCCCATCTCCACCCCAGAAAAACTCTGCCATGGTCTCTTTGTTACTTGTCTGGTATTGTCTTGCCTAGCGCAGTTGTGAGGTGTTCTTTACAGCCACCGCTTCACCACTTCTGGTCACTGGAACTATGAAAAATGTAAGAAGATTTCAAGCCTATCATTCACGGGACAATACATGACAGTCATCTTGGAAAATTACATTGGAGGATCTCCACAGCTGTTCCAGCGACCCTAGGAAGGGACACCTACTAAATGAAGAAGAAGAGGACCAGATACCATAATGAGTCTTCAAGGGACGCAAAGCATATTGTTTTTTTAGTCCCAATGATCGATTTTAATCTAAAGTGAAACCCTACCAAACTTAATGACTAAAATTTCTTATATTTTACAATATTCATTTATACTCTCCCTTGTTTACATTCCTAAATTTATCACAGGTTGCAGCATCTTTATTGCTGAAAAGTAGCATTACTGCGGAATGTGTGTTGTCTGTTACAAAGTGAGTAGAAACAGCACCTGGTCTCCCAGAGGGCTCTGGGTATTCTGAATAATGTATTGCTATGAATAATGTATTGCATTCTATGGTATTATGTTGCTGCAGTGGCTATTTAATGCCTGGAATTCCTTGCTAGTGTTATCAAAACAAGGGACTAGACATGCAGACAAGACTTTGTGCTATAATATTTTATAAACAATATCACTCTGAGGTCTTCTCATCTGTCCTCAAAGGCACAAAGTGAATCAGAGCCGGGCCGAGTCAGAGGCTGGATAGGCTCCAGCCTCTAGGAGCACGGCTTCAAGAGCGCAAGGAGGGTGCCGACATCTATTCTTCCTCTCTCCTCGGCCCCCTCCTGCCAGAGCCGGGACAAGGTCCTCCAGCACCCAAGGCTGAAACACCAAAGTGCGAAAAATGGTTATCACGCACAAAAGTTTGCGCGTTTACATTCGCGTTCGTGCGATAATGCAAATTTACGCGAAAAAATCGTGCAAAGCACTTTTCACAGTGTGCTAACAGTTAGCACTGTTTTGTGAATCAAGCCCATGGTAGATAATGATCAGGCTACTTTGAAATGTCCGTATACTTACCTTACCTTAAGGATAAGGCTTTGAAGCCTGCTGTCCAGAACAAGGCACTTGATTCATAGTAAAGCTTATTTACAGAGTACATCAATGTGCTGTTTCAAAAATGTTTCAAAAATGCACTTCTGTCAAATCTAGTCTTTGAACTGACTCAGCACACAGCCTGTTTGCTGAATAGCTGAAATATTCATCCTGCTCCCCTCTTGTGCAGCTGGTTGCTCTGTTTGCTAAGTTCCTGTGATTGTTCATTGACATAACATTTGTATAGCCATATAGCCCTTCTCTGAAGCCTCAAAAAATGCAGAACAGTTGCATTTTCTGTGGTAAAAGTACACCTCTATGAGAAATCTCTCTTTAAAGGAAATTCCTCTTTTGTTGTTAAAATTATTACTCCATTTTAATCTTCAACTAGCTAAAAATTCTCAAATGGTCCGTAAGCTTTAAAGTGCCCTTCTCTGAATACTTGTGCACTCTACAGTACTGGTGCCATGAGGCTGTCCAGAAACCCCCACCTTGTTGCAGGAGTAATTACCTGCACAGGCCAGGAGGTCTTCTAACTCATTTCAACACCTAACTAATCCACTAGCAGCAGACTGACATGTCTAAGGGCCTTTTTCCACTACCCTGCGATTTGCGATTTGCTTCTAATCGCAAATCGCAAGGTACATTAAACTAATGGAAACTGCAGCAGCAATTTCCATTAGTGCGATCCGATTGCGATGCGATTTTGGTCAAAGCGCAATCGTCGTCCTGCCGCGTTTTGTATGCGATTGAGCTGGACTATAATGAGTATAGTAGCTCAATCGCAATCGCAATCGCATGGTGGAAATTGAAACGCGATTGCGATCGCGATCGTAATCGCGATCGCAATCGCGATCGCATTTCATAGTGGAAAAGAGCCCTAATTGCCAGTTTCTACCAGAGATAGTTTGAAAGGACTGTGTTTACTATTAATTCCACTGCAGTACATACAGTCCCAAACTAGGCAATGATTTTTTTTTTCTCTGAACAAGTGGAATTTCCTTCCACAGCAAGTTTTATAGCATGTTTGCTTCATGTAACATGTCGCTGCAGTCTTATATGGAATGTTTCTAAAAATTAGAGTTATCCACAGATGAGCAGACATTTGTTCAGAGATAGTGGCAGTGTGGGTGCTCTAGGGTCACTACAAACCAGAGTGGTGGGACAGTGAAGGATGAGGTAGGCACCTTTTTTTTGTTCACTATTGTTTTCTCCTGAGATGTCAACATGAGTGCCTATCTCTCCCCTCTCCAAGGCAGTGACACAGTCCTGTCTGTAGGTCACTCTTTTTTTTTGCTTAATTTTTATGTACAAGATTAGATAAAACCAATAGTGTTACTGCTTATGCGCTTTGAGTCCCACAGGAGAAAAGCGCTTTACAAATGTTATTTGTTGTTGTTGTTGTTGTTGGTTCCTTAAAAGCTTCAGAAGTTCAGTTTTTCTGTGTAAAAACCACCAATGTGCCTACAGCAACCAGTTATTGATGCCTCACCGTAAAGGCGTTCAGTACCCAGTCTTGAGGTAGCCCCTTGGCTGCAGCAAACTTTTCATTGACGTAGCTGTTAAACCTTTCCATTCCCCACACTGTCTCCTCTTTCATCTCATTGTAAAGTGGGTTCTTCTTCTGCATATACTAAGGAAACAAATGTATCAAAATATTATTCTATAAATCAGTGTTCCTCAACCCTGTCCTCAAGGCCCACCAACAGTGCATGTTTTGTAGAAATCCACAGGTGTAGTTAATCAGCTCTGCCGAGACAGTAATTACCTCACCTGTGAATGTTTGCGGTTTCCTACAAAACATGTACTGTTGGTGAGCCTTGAGGACAGGGTTGGGGAACTATACTAAATGACTAGGTGAATAATAGTATTATTATTACTATTACTATTATTATTATTGTTATTATTATTCTGCATTTGCAATGGGCTGACACATTTTCAGCAGAACTTTACATAAAATTATTCACATTGCCGGCCGGTTCACACTTCCATGGATGAAAAATGTATCCATGTAAAAACTGAACCATGGAACAGATCGGTTTGTAAAAGGCAAGGTTTTCCATCTGTGACCCTCCGTTCCGTTAGCGCATGGCCAATGCAAAGGACACATCGATCCAGAAAAATCGCTGCAGACCCAAACTTGCAGTCCGTTCAGCGTAACAGACCAAACTGATCATTTCTAATGGAGCAATGTAAACAGATCTATTGATTAACATAGGATCCGTTCATTTCCATTAGGATCCAGTCCGTTTGGCTTAGCTAAATGAATCGTTTGTAAGGGCCAATGTGACCCGGGCCTTAACTGTCCTCTGGTGGGTTTTACAATCCAGTGCCCCTGCCACAGCTTAGAGCCACTTTTTGGTAGACGCTAGCTATTCTACCACTATGTTTTGGGATATGGGAGGAAATGGGGCATCCAGGCAAAAGACATAAACATGGTGAGAACTTCTTAATTCTGCCCAAATTATATCCTTTGCATAGCTGCTACACTTTCCATTAATTGACCATATTTAAAAATATAAGTTATTATTTCCATTGTGTGTAAGCTCAATCAGCAGGGGCGTAACAATAGACCCTGCAAGGGATGCAGCCGCAGGGGACCCAGAAGCCACAGGGGGGCCTGTACTCAGAGACTGACAACTAAGGACAAGGAGAGAAAAAAACGTTCTGCTTTCTGAAAAATTGCTCTAATGACTGCATTTGCTCAGCCACTGATGACGAATCATACAAAGTTTTGTAGACAAAGATTTGTAGTCAGTCCCTATTCAGTGTGCAGTGGGAGGGGGCCCCATCCAAAGTTTTGCAGGGGAGCCCAGTGATTTCTAGTTACGCCCCTGTCCGTCAGGTTGTAATGTCACAGGAATTGCCTGATTGTTGCAAACACTTTTCTTAAAAATGAACACATTACCATCCCCACCCAAGTTATCTGATTAAAAAACAAGCATGAAGAGAAATTACATTTCATATTGAATCTCTCTGTAGTAAATATTCTAAGGTACTATAATAAATCTATACTTTGATTAAAGAGAGACTGAAGTCTGCTAAAAATCATGTTTTTATTTAAAAAATGTGTTGTCATGATCGCTTCTGCAGCATGTACTGCTGGCTGCAGAGGTACTGCAGCCAAGCAGTTCTGATTCCTTTACATGCATTTGCTTGCATAGTTCTGCTTGCACTCACACTGAGTGTTCATTCCATCTGCAATCGCTCTGCAGCTCTGGACTGCTCAGGATTGAGTGATTACCATTCAGCTGTGTGGGAGTTTGCATGCTTGCATCCATTGGCTTATGCCGGCATAAAAGTCTCCCTCTCCTTTCAGACTCAGCCCATCATAGTTTTAGTCTTAGTCTTTCTAGCTGTTACTTCTGGGCCTTTGTTCCTCTTTCCTGTTACCTTGCATGGATTGTGCTCACTTCTGCGTAGGAGTAGCGAATCCTTCCTAGTCCTGTTCCTGTTACCTTGTGTGTTGGTCTGTGTGTGAACGCTTGCCGTCGCTGAGTCAGTGACTGGATTAGCAAGCGTTCATTCTGTTTGCCTCAAGTCCTTGTTTATGTTTAGTCAGATCCGTGGTACATTTGAACTGGCAGGACCCCAGGGATTTTGTACAATAGTTAGTTCTGCTATACTGTTTAATACTACCTGTGATTATCTGTGTTTGACCTACCGAATCCTCAAGTCCTGCTCTTGTGAGGTACGCCATCGCTGTGGTCGCAATTGGCTCATTTCAGTCTGTCTTGTATCTGTCTGAATGTTTGTTAACGCAAGAGCAGCGCAACATCGCACTGCGCTGCCATTGCGTTTTATCAGAGGCCCAGAGCTGCAGTTGCTCTGGGCAGCCTGTGTAGCCTCTTTTATTATCCAGCTCTTAGCCTTGTTGTGCTGGGTGGTCAGACAGTATGCCCCCCCAGGCATTACATGTGTTTAACATGTCTGCCCTACCTAAACCGCCGCATCCCCGCCGCTGAAATCTAACTAAATACCCCCTAACTCCCCCCTCCCTCTCCCCCGCAAAATCCACAACTTTCTTGGTCGTGATTTTTGCTGCTGTTGGAGGCAGAGCTTTCAGCCGCAGCTCTGCTTCCATTCGCGTCTATCAGCGGCGGATCTCCGCCTCTCCCCGCCCCTCTCAGAGAAGGAGACTGAGAGGGGTGGGGGAGAGGCGGCGATCCGGGCTGACAGCCGCAGCTCTGCCTTTCACGGAAGCGCTGCCCGGATTGCCCCCCGGGGAGTTAGGGGGGATTTAGTTAGATTACAGCGGCGGGGGATGCAGCGGTTTAGGTAGGGCAGTAATGTTAAACACATTTTTTAAATAAAAACAGGATTTTTACGAGACTTCAGAGTCTCTTTAAGTGATTCTACTGTAGATAAGGCTGGGTTTAAACTTGCAAAAGTTCTTACACACTTTCCACAGTGCAAAACGCAAAGCACCACACACCTAATGTTGCTCAATGGCTAGTTCACTGTGGTTTACATCTCATGCAGTTTTTGTTTGCTTTGTGTGCATGGAAAAAATCTGGACAGTTTGTTGTACTTTGTCGGACACCGTGCTTATGTGTACGTATTAGTATGTCACCTTGCTGCCACTCAAATTCCCAGTGGCGTTAAATACTATTCCCTCTCCGAGTTATAGCAACTCAGAGAGAGAAGTAATTCAGGGTCCAAGTTACCCTTACACACCCCGCGCACTATAGCATTACAAAAGTCTGGTGCAAAAGTTGAGGATGCAAGGACTGGGGAAGAGTCTATGTGCATGGATAGGGAACTGGCTAATGGACAGAAAACAAAGAGTTGTGGTCAATGGATCATATTCAAAATGGGTGACTGTTAGCAGTGGGGTCCCACAGGGGTCAGTACTGGGTCCAGTGCTCTTCAATTTATTTATTAATGATCTAGTAGATGCAGTAGAAAGCAATGTTGCTATTTTTGCAGATGATACAAAATCGTGTAGAATCATCAACTCTCAGGAAGGTAGTGACATATTGCAACATGATCTGGATAGGATGGCTATATGGGCACATACATGGCAGATGAAATTCAATGTTGAAAAATGTAATACCTAGTACACACCATACAATTTTCTGTTAGATTTTCTGTAATTAGATTATTTTCTGTAAAGTACTGGTAGAGACTGGTCTTTATCTCTGGTGCATTGTCTTCTGGTTATCTCCAGCTGAGTAGAACAATGCTTAACTGCTAGGCAGATAGAGGGTTAGATAGATTATTTCGAACATGTTGGAAATTATCTATCTGGCAGGTAACAGAAAATCTTACAGAAAATGGTATGGTGTGTACTAGGCTTATGCTGGATACACAACATGCGTTTCTGCGTCGAATGCGTCCGTCGATACGCACCAATTCGATTATTTCCGAGCATTTCCGAGCGCATTTCGATGATTTTTAGGTCGATTGCCATGTAAAGTATGGCAAATCGACCTAACGATCCATCGAAACGTGAATCGGACATGTCGGAAATAATCGAATCGATGCGTATCGACGGACGCATCGAGCGCGGAGACGCATGGTGTGTATGCAGCATTGAGGTGCATACACACGCACGACAGCAGCCAACGACGGGTCCGTCGGCACCTCCCGCTGGGTGGGTTTTCAGCAGACTGTAGTGCGTGCACGCACTGTTGGCGGACTGATAAGGCTGTTCCTGAACGATCCACAGCGGATCGTTCAGGAACAGCCTTATCAGTCCGCGGACAGTGCGTACACACGCACTACAGTCTGCTGAAAACTCGCCCAGCGGGAGGTGCCGACGGACCCGTCGTTGGCTGCTGTCGTGCATGTGTATGCACCTATAAAGTCATGCATTTTGGTCATACCAATGATCTAGCACCATACAAAATAAATGGGATACAGATGGGGACATCAAACTTGGAGAAGGACTCATCAACAAGTTAAATAATCGTATTCAATGCCAAGCGGCTGCAGCTAAAGCTAATACAATTTTGAGATGCATTAAAAGGGAAATAAAAACTTGAGACGATAATAATATTGCCACTGTTCAACTCTCTAGTAAGGCCACATCTGGAATATGTAATTCAGTTCTGGGCACCACATTACAGGAAAGATATTGCTGTTTTACAGCAGGTGCCAAGACGAGCAACAAAATTGATACAAGGGATAGAGGGTCTCACTTACCAAGAAAGGTTAGATAAACTGGGTTTATTTAGTCTAGAGAAAAGAAGACTTAGAGGGGATCTACTTAACCAGTATAAATACATCAGAGGGTGATATAAAAGCTTGGCGCATGAGCTTTTTGTCCCTAGGCCTTCACAAAGGACTAGAGGACATGGTCTGCGCATGGAGGAAAAACGTTTTAGCCATTTATTTAGGAAAGGTTTCTCTACAGTAAGAGTGATTAAGATGTGGAATGCATTGCCACAGGAAGTAGTTATGGCAAATTATATATCTGCATTTAAAGGAGGCTTAGATGCTTTCCTTGCGATGAAAGACATCCATGGCTATAATTACTAGGTAATGCCCAGTGGTGTTGATCCAGGGATTTTATCTGATTGCCTTTGGAGTCGGGAAGGATTTTTTTCCCCTTTGGGGCTAATTGGACCATGCCTTGTAAGGGTTTTTCGCCTTCCTCTGGATCAACAGGGATATGTGAGGGAGCAGGCTGGTGTTGTACTTTGTTTTCTGGTTGAACTCGAGGGACGTATGTCTTTTTTCAACCCAAATAACTATGTAACTATGCTCTTGTCGCTGAGCACCAAAACCACCTGCTTCAATGCTTATTATTATTTACATTAGCTACTCTGGAGAACATGAGAGTGCCCCAGGGTCAGATTTAACATAAGGCACTGTAGGCATGTGCCTACTGGCGCCTGATGGTGGAAAGGCGGCTCACTCCCCTCCCCAAGTACAACTCTCCTGCTTTCCCTATACAGGGTCCCGAGCAGAGTGCAATTGAGAGGTTACTCACCCGGGTCTCGGCATTCCACTGACCAGATCTCCCTTCAGTCGGGGCCAACTCTAGCTACCTAATACTTGGTGGCACCTCTAGTTACTTAATACTGAGGATAGATCTGGCTAGCTCTGGCTAACTTATATGAAGGGTCACTTGTAACTATCTATGATGGGCAAGGGAATTAAGGGAGAAGTGACAGCTGGGCCGGCCAGCCAGCACATTTGCGGTGCAGTTCGGTGAGTTTTTGTAGGTTCATGAAGGGTGAAGTCTAAGGTGCCAGGGCATCTGTGCCTATAGGCTCCTGTGATGTAAATCTGGGCCTGGAGTGCCCCAAAACTAAAAAAAAAATAGTACATTTTCTACAAATGCAAGTGTTGGAGGAGGTGACCCATTGCTCCCTTCTGAGGACACTAAGATTTAAGCGATTGAATTTTAAGAGACAAAAGCAATTAAAAAAGTGACACAACAGGAATGAACAAACATGTGACATGGCTGATTAATCAAAACAAGTGCAAGGCGTAAAAAAGGCAAAGAAGCCTAGGGCAGCCAATCAGAATCCTTTTTCACTTAGCAGCTGAAACATGATTAGTCCTTCTAGGCAATTTCTCCAATTTTGCTCCAGTGTTCTTTGTTACAGTCTTGACCATGGGTGGCCAATAGGTCAATTGCGATCTACCGGTAGATCGCGACCGACTGCTGGGTAGGTTGTGCCCGTGTGACCGAGTCTCATCACATTCTTCTACCAGCACTGCTCGCAGCCGATCAGGGAAGGGATTGGGAGGGGAGAAGCATGGCAGAAGGGGTGAGAGCTTCTCCCCTTCAGCCGGCAACTCCTCTCATAATTTCTTCCCTGATTGGCCCTGAGCCGGACCGAACGCCTGCTCTCTTGGCCACCAGCTCACTCATCCGCCCTCCATGAAGAAAGAGGAGCCACAGACACCACCGCTGGAGCTGGAGGGAGGTAAGTGATTACTATACTGTGCACCTATACTTAGCTACCTGTTCTGGGCACCTATACTTAGCTACCTATACAGGGCACCTATACTTAGCTATCTGTACTAGGCACCTATACTTAGCTACCTGTACTGGTAGATTTCTTGGTCGCGACAAATTTCAAAGTAGCTCGTGAGCCGAAAAAGTGTGGGCACCCCTAGTCTTGACAACGTAGCCTCAGTGAGTCTTACGAGGATAAAAATATACATTTTGCATTCCTATCCAAATGGAGTTATTTATTCCTATATGTTATTTAGGTAACAACAAAGTGTTTAGTGCACTGTAGCTCTAATAACAGACCTGGTTGGTCAGGTGGCCTGTGAGGTCATCAGACTTTGGATCATACGGGTTGCAGGTGAGGCGCACATAGCCATGGCGGAAGAACACAAAATAAGGCACAGCAGAAGCTATGAGCAGGTAGGAACGGATATCAAACTTCTTCCCTTCCAGCAGTAAAGGGTTTGGTATGTATCTGTAATGCAAGAAGAAAAATTAAACTCCACATTGCAAAACTATCAGTCACTATACAATAAAGAATGATAGCTTTGCAATCACTAATCTAACTTAAAGAGGAACTCCAGTGAAAATAATGTAGTAAAAAAAGTGCTTCATTTTTTACCATAATTATGTATAAATGATTTAGTCAGTGTTTGCTCATTGTAAAATCTTTCCTCTCCCAGATTCACATTCTGACATTTATTACATGGTGACATTGTTACTGTGGGCAGGTTATTTAGCTGTTTCTAGCTGCTCTGTCTGTTACAGACAGCTAATAACAGCTATTTCCTGTCTCTGAACATTGTTACATTGTGGCAGTTTGCCAGCAGTACCGCGGTATTCAGAGCCTCTTGTGGGAGTGGTTTCAGCACAAAATCAGTCACACAGCGCCCCCTGATGGTCTGTTTGTGAAAATCATTGTCTTTCTCATGTAAAATGGGGTATCAGCTACTGATTGGGAAAAAGTTCAATTCTTGGTTGGAGTTTCTCTTTAAACTGTGATTTGAGGCAATATATTTGACAGATTTAGTGAGATCTAAGAGTTGTCTGGATTTTAAAACTTAAATCATGTCATTTTCCTCAGCCCGAACTATGATCCATGCAAGGGTTGCAATCATTTTGTACATAACAGCAGATTTATAGGATTACCAGTGTTTTTTCAGAAATGCCCAGCCCTAGAGAACCTTAGTAACTCAAGCCCTACATATCTTTTATAGCACTCTCCATAGCTCACTGCATTCCGGCGGCTCCATTGTATCTACTGAGGGAAGCAGGAAATTTGGACAATTTGAGCTCCTATCAGGGGCTAATACAAATATCAGCTATCGGACACATAAAGCAGACATTTGGACGCCCAATAAATAGCGGGCGCTGGGACTGTCCAACTGAAATGTTTCGTACTTGAAAATTATTGTTTTGAAATTTATTTTAAAATTTTGAAATGTATTGTTTTAGAAATGTATCAGTTTTGATATGTATTGTTTTAGATATGAATCTCTTTTTGTATCTATATTATTTGCGGTGGAGGAAGGGAAGTTTTAAGGTTAGGCGTCAGGAAGGGGAATTTTAGGGTTAGGCATCAGGAAGGGGGGTTTTATGGTTAGCACCCAGGAAGGGGAATTTTAGGGTTAGGCATCAGGAAGGGGGATTTTAGGGTTAGGCATCAGGAAGGGGAACTTTAGGGTTAGGCATCAGGAAGGGGAATTTTAGGGTTAGGCACCAGGAAGGGGAATTTTAGGGTTAGGCATCAGGAAGGGGGTTTTAGGGTTAGGCATCAGGAAGGGGAATTTTAGGGTTAGGCATCAGGAAGGGGAGTTTTAAGGTTAGACGTCAGGAAGGGAAATCTTAGGGTTAGCCATCAGGAAGGGGAATTTTAGGGTTAGGCATGAGGAAGGGGTTTTTAAGGTTAGGCATCAAGAAGGGGAATTTTAGGCTTAGGCATCAGAAAGGGGGGTTTTACGGTTAGCTGTCAGGAAGCGGAATTTTAGTGTTAGGCATCAGGAAGGGGGATTTTAAGGTTAGGCGTCAGGAAGGGGAATTTTAGCATTAGGCATCAGGAAGGGGTGTTTTATGGTTAGGTGTCAGGAAGAGGGGGTTTTAAGGTTAGGCGTCAGGAAGAGGGGGTTCAAGGTTAGGCCTCAGGATGAAGGGGTTCAAGGTTAGGCCTCAGGAAGAGGGGTTTTATGGTTAGGCGTCAGAGGGGGAGGGTTCTGGAGTAAAATATCAGTAACATTTACCAATGTTTTACTATCATCATTACCACTGTAAATATTTTTTTTGTTTTCATTTGGCGCCCAATTCATGGTATTTATCATTTAGACTTTTATTGGCTTCACCCGGTGCCCATTTTTCCTTGCCTCTCTATTTTATTCATGCCAAGCTGTCTCATAATTAACCCTCATCCCAGCTATAGTTCTATCTAACGTTATTGTATTAGAATAAATAATATTGGATACCATTCTTGCCTTGCAGCACTAGGGACCCTGGTTGAAATATGGGCCAGGCCACTGTCTGCATGGAGTTTGTCTGTCCTCCCCATGTTTGGTTAGTTTTCTCCAGACAACTCTAAATTTTCTCTCATGAGATTATAGTTTGAAGATGGCCAAGTTATCTCTACCTCATGGCCTAGAATAATAGGCTGCAATACCATTTCTCCAGCTATAACAGCCAATTGAGGGGGAAGCCATTTACTTATCTGTATGTTTTTGGGGTGTGGGAGGAAACCGGAATGCCCGGAGGAACCCCACACAGACACGGGGAGAACCTATAAACTCCGTGCTGTGTCTGGAATTCAAACCAGGGACCCAGCTCTGCAAGGATAGAGCGCTATTCAGTATGCCACTATCACCAAATCTAACTTTGGCGGAGGAGGGAAGGAGAGTATTGCATATTCAATTTGCCAAAGGCCTTCACTGGTTCTTGAAATGTATAATTCTTTGGTGGTGAAGTCATGTATGTGGTGCCTTCCCTCACTGCTCCAGGGTTCACATTCTCTTATCACCATGTTATACACCACTATTAGGATCCTGAAGAGATGTCTACTGGGATGGACAAGGATACGTGAGGGTGCAGGCTAGTGTTGTACTTTATTTTCTGGTTGAACTTGATGGATATTTGTCTTTTTTCAACCCAAATAAAATAACTATGGACAGGAAGTGCCCATAAAGTGCTAATAAAGGTCTTCAGCTATGTAATTCACTCCTGCACACACCAGCACACCTATTAGAATATGGCAATTGGTGGAATTCTCAGAAGGTTATTGGCATGATACAACAATAAACAATTACTATATACAAGAAGTTTTAAATCAGGATGATACCATTTATTGGCTAACTACAAATGAATAAGAATAAACAAGCTTTCGGCCTTGCAGCCTTCGTCAGGTTTATATCCTGTTAGTTTGCAAGCTGGTGGTACAGACAGCTTATATACATGCAACATCAAAAGGAAAAACAGATATTTTTTTCAAGCATAAATACATCATTAAGATGCCTTAATACAAACAGATCATCTAAATGGGGTAAGATAAGGATCCTTGTTTACTTTATTGCTCACAGACCTGGTATTAGGATTGACCCAGAGGTATCGTAAATTCTTAGTTCACAAGTTCAGCTAGGGTGGCTGAGACAGTTCATATATCATCAATCTCATACCAATATAGAAAGTTGTTGTCCTTATTCAGACCCTTCTGCACAGCTTTGAAACAATTTATAAATTTTGTTTCTGCTATTAATCGGTCATTTGACGTTTTGAAGCCGCCCTTCAGGGCAGTGACACGAAGATCATCCATGCTGTGTCCGTTGGACCGAAAGTGTGTAGCAACTGGGAGTCCAGATTTGGTATCATTAATAGTGTGCCTGTGTCCATTCATACGTTTGCGCAGAGTTTGTCCAGTTTCTCCCACGTACATAACATTGGGGCATTTAGCACACATGATCAGATATACCAGATTGGTGGAACCACAGGAAAATGTGCCTTGTATTCTGTACTCCTGTTGTGAACCTGGTATCGTTACCCTGACAGTGGAGTAAATGTGTCTGCAGGTCCCACATATTTTTTGTCGGCAGGGTGATGTTCCGTTTTGTTGAGGCCTATTCAAAGAGCTCCTGACAATCATCTGTTTTAGATTGTGTGGTTGCCGATATGACAAGAGTGGAGGTTTAGGGAATATCGTTCTCAGTCTGTGATCTATATACAGTATCAGCTTTCCCCTACTTGTACTACAGGTGGGTGCCATACTGTGTCCCTCCCTGCCACAACTTCTGCCCCACATAGCAGTCACTGGGCTGCTAGTCATTTCCTTAGACAGCAAATGCTGTATTCCATAAGGTTTTTAAAAAATGCTTATGTGAGCTGCAAAAAGACCTGATTATAATAACATTTATTTACAGAGATGAGAATTCCGCTGAACCTACAAAAATAATTTTCCATTCGTATTCAATCAGAAACTGAATGTAAATTTTAGTGAAAAACAAAAGCCAGGGTCTATGTGCTAAAAAACAAAACAAAAACAACAACAACAAAAAAAAAAACCCTCTCCAATTCTTCTCCCTTTTTTCTATTAGTGCAACAAAACAGCCTTTAAAAGTCCTAGACCACTTTGACATTTCCCTTCAAAAACGGTGTCTAGACTTAAAAATAGCATTGACATTTATTGTTACTATAAAGAAGGTTTTTAACAATTAACTTGCAGGATGAAGCTAATATTCAGTGCAGGGCTCGCTCATGGCCTGTTTGCCATCTCTGGCCTGGGAACAGCTGGCTCTGTCATTGTGCTGTATGTGAATGTTGCCTGGCTACTATTATTTCCATCTCTTCTATGCAGCGTTTATTTGCACTGGGTCATTCTGCACTAAGCTGTATTGTTTCCAAAGAGTCCATCAGTTCAGGACCATTAATGCTATTGTGTGTTTCCTCAATTGGGGCTGTCCTTATTGAGCCACAATTTCTTGCTTACTGTCTGCCACTAGAGGACGACATATTACATGTAAATGATGCAGACAAGGCACATATGCAGTTCTCATTTATTTCCAGAACACAAAATCACCAGCATTTCTTTTTCTCTGATCAAATTCTTGAAAGAAAAAATCTGAAAAAATGTTAGCAATCAATTTTGAACCATGAATCAGCAATGGGAGGATATTAATTATATTAATTTATATCGCACTGCCACATTTTACTTTCAAGAGAACTTCAAAGTAATCACACTTGTCGGTCACATTTGTCATAGCTTTTCCCGAATGCAGGAATCTGCATTAGGCTAGGTGTACATATAGCAGAAACGCTAGCGTTGCGTAAAATGCTGCGTTTTATGCACAAGTGCTACTCAATGGGCTGCATAAAAAAATGCATGGGTATGCAATTGTACTTTGGCGCTTTTAAAATTGCTAGTTTTGTTGCATATTATGCATGAACGCATCAAAAACGCACAGAATGAAAGTCAATGAAAATGCAATGTATTTTTTTTTATGCGTTTTTAAAAAAAATTAAGATTTCTGATGTATTTCCGCTTCCTGTTGTCTTCCTAGTGATTTGCATAAATGTAAATATAGAAATGCATAGAAAATGCATATGCGTTTTATAGATGCGAACCGCAAACACATTAACCACTTGAGGACCACAGTCTTTCTACCCCTTAAGGACCGGCCACTTTTTTTCCATTCAGACCACTGCAGCTTTCACGGTTTATTGCTCGCTCATACAACCTACCACCTAAATGAATTTTGGCTCCTTTTCTTGTCACTAATAAAGCTTTCTTTTGGTGCTATTTGATTGCTCCTGCGATTTTTACTTTTTATTATATTCATCAAAAAAGACATGAATTTTGGCAAAAAAATGATTTTTTTAACTTTCTGTGCTGACAATTTTCAAATAAAGTAAAATTTCTGTATACATGCAGCGCGAAAAATGTGGACAAACATGTTTTTGATAAAAAAAAAAACCATTCAGTGTATATTTATTGGTTTGGGTAAAAGTTATAGCGTTTACAAACTATGGTGCAAAAAGTGAATTTTGCCATTTTCAAGCATCTATGACTTTTCTGACCCCCTGTCATGTTTCATGAGGGGCTAGAATTCCAGGATAGTATAAATACCCCCCAAATGACCCCATTTTGGAAAGAAGACATCCCAAAGTATTCACTGAGAGGCATAGTGAGTTCATAGAAGATATTATTTTTTGTCACAAGTAAGCGGAAAATGACACTTTGTGACAAAAAAAAAGAAAAAAAAAAAGAATCCATTTCTTCTAACTTGCGACAAAAAAAAAATGAAATCTGCCACGGACTCACCATGCCCCTCTCTGAATACCTTGAAGTGTCTACTTTCCAAAATGGGGTCATTTGTGGGGTGTGTTTACTGTCCTCGCATTTTGGGGGGTGCTAATTTGTAAGCACCCCTGTAAAGCCTAAAGGTGCTCATTGGACTTTGGGCCCCTTAGCGCAGTTAGGCTGCAAAAAAGTGCCACACATGTGGTATTGCCGTACTCAAGAGAAGTAGTAGAATGTGTTTTGGGGTGTATTTTTACACATACCCATGCTGGGTGGGAGAAATATCTCTGTAAATGACAATTTTTTCATTTTTTTTACACACAATTGTCCATTTACAGAGTTATTTCTCCCACCCAGCATGGGTATGTGTAAAAATACACCCCAAAACACATTGTACTACTTCTCCCGAGTACGGCGATACCACATGTGTGGCACTTTTTTGCACCCTAACTGCGCTAAAGGGCCCAAAGTCCAATGAGTACCTTTAGGATTTCACAAGTCATTTTGCGGAATTTGATTTCCAGACTACTCCTCACGGTTTAGGGCCCCTAAAATGCCAGGGCAGTATAGGAACCCCACAAATGACCCCATTTTAGAAAGAAGACACCCCAAGGTATTCCGTTAGGAGTATGGTGAGTTCATAGAAGATTTTATTTTTTGTCAAAAGTTAGCGGAAAATTGATTTTTATTGTTTTTTTCACAAAGTGTCATTTTCCACTAACTTGTGACAAAAAATAAAATCTTCTATGAACTCACCATACTCCTAACGGAATACCTTAAGGTGTCTTCTTTCTAAAATGGGGTCATTTGTGGGGTTCCTATACTGCCGGGGCCCTAAACCGTGAGGAGTAGTCTGGAAATCAAATTCCGCAAAATGACCTGTGAAATCCTAAAGGTACTCATTGGACTTTGGGCCCTTTAGCGCAGTTAGGGTGCAAAAAAGTGCCACACATGTGGTATCGCCGTACTCGGGAGAAGTAGTACAATGTGTTTTGGGGTGTATTTTTACACATACCCATGCTGGGTGGGAGAAATAACTCTGTAAATGGACAATTGTGTGTAAAAAAATCAAAAGATTGTCATTTACAGAGGTATTTCTCCCACCCAGCATGGGTATGTGTAAAAATACACCCCAAAACACATTGTACTACTTCTCCCGAGTATGGCAATACCACATGTGTGGCACTTTTTTGCACCCTAACTGCGCTAAAGGGCCCAAAGTCCAATGAGTACCTTTAGGATTTCACAGGTCATTTTGCGAAATTTGATTTCCAGACTACTCCTCACGGTTTAGGGCCCCTAAAATGCCAGTTCAGTATAGGAACCCCACAAATGACCCCATTTTAGAAAGAAGACACCCCAAGGTATTCCGTTAGGAGTATGGTGAGTTCATAGAAGATTTTATTTTTTGTCAAAAGTTAGTGGAAAATGACACTTTGTGAAAAAAACAATAAAAATCAATTTTCCGCTAACTTTTGACAAAAAATAAAATCTTCTATGAACTCACCATACTCCTAACGGAATACCTTTGGGTGTCTTCTTTCTAGAATGGGGTCATTTGTGGGGTTACTATACTGCCCTGGCATTTTAGGGGCCCTAAACCGTGAGGAGTAGTCTTGAAACCAAATGTCGCAAAATGACCTGTGAAATCCTAAAGGTACTCATTGGACTTTGGGCCCCTTAGCGTACTTAGGGTGTAAAAAAGTGCCACACATGTGGTACCGCCGTACTCAGGAGAAGTAGTATAATGTGTTTTGGGGTGTATTTTTACACATACCCATGCTAAGTGGGAGAAATATCTCTGTAAATGACAATTGTTTGATTTGTTTTACACACAATTGACCATTTACATAGAAATTTCTCCCACCCAGCATGGGTATGTGTAAAAATACACCCCAAAACACATTATACTACTTTTCCTGAGTACGGCGGTACCACATGTGTGACACTTTTTTGCAGCCTAGGTGCGCTAAGGGGCCCAACGTCCTATTCACGGGTCATTTTGAGGCATTTGTTTTCTAAACTACTCCTCGCGGTTTAGGGCCCCTAAAATGCCAGGGCAGTATAGGAACCCCACAAGTGACCCCATTTTAGAAAGAAGACACCCCAAGGTATTCCGTTAGGTGTATGGCGAGTTCATAGAAGATTTTATTTTTTGTCACAAGTTAGTGAAAAATGACACTTTGTGAAAAAAAACCAATAAAAATCAATTTCCGCTAACTTTTGACAAAAAATAAAATCTTCTATGAACTCGTCATACACCTAACAGAATACCTTGGGGTGTCTTTTTTTCTAAAATGGGGTCACTTGTGGGGTTCCTATACTGCCCTGGCATTTTACGGGCCCAAAACCGTGAGTAGTCTGGAAACCAAATGTCTCAAAATGACTGTTCAGGGGTATAAGCATCTGCAAATTTTGATGACAGGTGGTCTATGAGGGGGCGAATTTTGTGGAACCGGTCATAAGCAGGGTGGCCTTTTAGATGACAGGTTGTATTGGGCCTGATCTGATGGATAGGAGTGCTAGGGGGGTGACAGGAGGTGATTGATGGGTGTCTCAGGGGGTGGTTAGAGGGGAAAATAGATGCAATCAATGCACTGGGGAGGTGATCGGAAGGGGGTCTGAGGGGGATCTGAGGGTTTGGCCGAGTGATCAGGAGCCCACACGGGGCAAATTAGGGCCTGATCTGATGGGTAGGTGTGCTAGGGGGTGACAGGAGGTGATTGATGGGTGTCTCAAGGTGTGATTAGAGGGGGGAATAGATGCAAGCAATGCACTGGCGAGGTGATCAGGGCTGGGGTCTGAGGGCATTCTGAGGGTGTGGGCGGGTGATTGAGTGCCCTAGGGGCAGATAGGGGTCTAATCTGATAGGTAGCAGTGACAGGGGGTGATTGATGGGTAATTAGTGGGTGTTTAGGGTAGAGAACAGATGTGAACACTGCACTTGGGAGGTGATCGGACGTCGGATCTGCGGGCGATCTATTGGTGTGGGTGGGTGATCAGATTGCCCGCAAGGGGCAGGTTAGGGGCTGATTGATGGGTGGCAGTGACAGCGGGTGATTGATGGGTGGCAGTGACAGGGGGTGATTGATGGGTGATTGATAGGTGATTGACAGGTGATCAGTGGGTTATTACAGGGAAGGACAGATGTAAATAATGCCCTGGCGAATTGATAAGGGGGGGTCTGAGGGCAATCTGAGCGTGTAGGCGGGTGATTGGGTGCCCGCAAGGGGCAGATTAGGGTCTGATCTGATGGGTAACAGTGACAGGTGGTGATAGGGGGTGATTGATGGGTAATTAGTGGGTGTTTAGAGGAGAGAATAGATGGAAACACTGCGCTTGGGTGGTGATCTGATGTCGGATCTGCGGGCGATCTATTGGTGTGGGTGGGTGATCAGTTTGCCCGCAAGGGCGGGTTAGGGGCTGATTGTTGGGTGGCAGTGACAGGGGGTGATTGATGGGTGATAGGTGATTGGCAGGTGATTGACAGGTGATCAGTGGGTTATTACAGGGAAGGACAGATGTAATTAATGCACTGGTGAATTGATAAGGGGGGGGGGGGGTCTGAGGGCAATCTGAGCGTGTGGGCGGGTGATTGGGTGCCCGCAAGGGGCAGCTTAGGGTCTGATCTGATAGGTAACAGTGACAGGTGGTGATAGGGGGTGATTGATGGGTGATTGATGGGTAATTAGTGGGTGTTTAGAGAAGATAACAGATGTAAACAATACATTTGGGAGGTAATCTGACGGCGGGTTTGCGGGCGATCTAATGGTGTGGGTGGGTGATCAGATTGCCCGCAAGGGGCAGGTTAGGGGCTGATTGATGGGTGGCAGTGACAGGGGGTGACAGGGGGTGATTGATGGGTGATAGGTGATTGGCAGGTGATTGACAGGTGATCAGTGGGTTATTACAGGGAAGAACAGATGTAATTAATGCACTGGCGAATTGATAAGGGGGGGTCAGAGGGCAATCTGAGCGTGTTGGCGGGTGATTGGGTGCCCGCAAGGGGCAGATTAGGGTCTGATCTGATAGGTAAAAGTGACAGGTGGTGATAGGGGGTGATTGATGGGTGATTGATGGGTAATTAGTGGGTGTTTAGAGGAGAGAATAGATGTAAACAATGGATTTGGGAGGTGATCTGATGTCGGATCTGCGGGCGATCTATTGGTGTGGGTGGGTGATCAGATTGCCCGCAAGGGGCAGGTTAGGGGCTGATTGTTGGGTGGCAGTGACAGAGGGTGATTGATGGGTGATTGATGGGTGATTGACGGGTGATTGACAGGTTATCAGGGAAGATAGATGCATACAGTACACAGGGGGGGGGGGGGTCTGGGGGGGGGTCTGGGGAGAATCTGAGGGGTGGGGGGGTGATCAGGAGGGGGCAGGGGGCAGGGGGGGGGGATAAAAAAAAAATAGCGTTGACAGATAGTGACAGGGAGTGATTGATGGGTTATTAGGGGGGTGATTGGGTGCAAACAGGGGTCTGGGGGGTGGGCAGGGGGGGGTCTGAGGGGTGCTGTGGGCGATCAGTGGGCGGGGGGGGGCAGATCAGTGTGTTTGGGTGCAGACTAGGGTGGCTGCAGCCTGCCCTGGTGGTCCCTCGGACACTGGGATCACCAGGGCAGGAGGCAGCCTGTATAATACACTTTGTATACATTACAAAGTGTATTATACACTTTGTAGCGGCGATCGCGGGGTTAACATCCCGCCGGCGCTTCCGTATGGCCGGCGGGATGTTACGGCGGGTGGGCGGAGCCAGTTGCCGGGGGAAGCGCGCGTCATCAATGACGCGATCGCTCCCCCGGCATGCCTAAAGGACGCGCCGCCTGAAGGCGTATTGCGGTCCTTTAGGCGTCCACTTTGCCGCCGCCCATGGGCTGTGGGCGGTCGGCAAGTGGTTAAAACGCACGCAAAGAGCTTGAAAAACCCACCTGGGTTAAGAAAACGCAAACGCAGAAAAAATGCAGCAGAAACGCACCAAAAACTGACAACATTGACATAAAACATGACATAAAACGCAGCCTTTCACGTTATGTGTGCACCAGCCTTTTAGCGATTTTTGGTGTCTTTATCAGTAACATTTTTGTCCGCATTTTTGCAGTTTTACCAATTTATTATGCGTTTGTATGCAAATTTTGTGATTCTTCTGTGCATGCCAATTAAAAGTCTAGTTTTTCTATGCTAATCTCATTAACCCAAAAAAAGTATGTGATTTTTTTTTTGTTACAAAATGCGCTGCATTCCCACTGACTGAAACAGGAATCGCACATTGCACATGAAAGAAAAGCTACCCTATCGACCTAATTTTAGATACAGAAAAATCACAAATTACATGTAAAGCCACAAAAATTGTGATGCAATTGCAATACATTACATGTACAGTGATTGTGTTTTCGGGGAATCGCAAATCTCACACAAGTGTGACTCCTGCCTTAAACTTTTTCTAAAGTGGCAATATCTTTTGTACTCCCACAAATAAAATCTGATCACCACTTTCTTGATGTCCGTTTCATAAATGGGCAATCAGTTTTTGTTTTCTGGCAGGCAGTGTTCTGTGTAGGAGGCAATCAGCAGTTACGCAGTTAGGGCTCGTTCACACTAGGGGCGTTTATGCCCTTTTTTCGAGCGCAAACGATTTTCCTTACAGTTGTCTTTACCCGGCCCCCTACCCCGCAAAATTTGGCAGTCTGAGCCCACCCCCCACATGGTGCTATGTGGGCACTGTTCCCGAGGTTTTGTGAATCTGCCCCTACATGTAAAAACGTCAATATATAAGCATTTGAAGCCTTTACCAAAATAAAGTTACAATCTTTTTAATTAAGTAATTCACATTTGTTGTTTCCTTTACCCCCTTCAAAGTGTTTAGGCAAGAGGAAGAAGAAGAGTGCTAAAATGGCACACAGGCGTACAGGGCCGGATTTACCAGGCACTTTAGGCACGTGTCTACGTGCGTCTGATGATGGAAAGGTGTCTCACTCCCCTCCTCCTGTGCCTCCCTCCCTCCTACCCAACGCAGAGTCCAGAAGAGAGTAAATGAGAGGTTACTCACTCTACTCTCTGCATTCCACTGAAGAGATCACCCTTCAGACGGGGGCACCACAAGCTACCTAATACTGAGGGTAACTCTGGCTACCTAATGCTAAGGGGCACCTGTAGCTACCTATGACGGGCAAGGGAAGTAAGGGAAAAGTTACAGCTGGGCCAGCCAGCACACTTGCAGTGTGGTTCAAATGGGGTTTATAGATTCATGGAGGGCGAAGTCTAGGATGCCAGGATATCTGTGCCTATAGGCTCCTGTGATGTAAATCCAGGCCTGCAGACTGAAAGAGTAACTGTCAGGCTGCAAAAGCTAATTTTAACCTCTATTCTCCTGTGTTAAACAGTTTAGAAGGAAGCCAAAAAGGCAATACTGAAGTTAAAAATCTCTCTTACTGTGATGTGTGCTGAACAGCAAGGCTGTTATTCCCAAGCTCTGTAAGGAGGCCGGCAGGACGCATAACAGATACTGCAAAGCATTCTGGGGCTGCTTCTCCCCAGTGCACTACCTTGGGTCATCCCCTTCATTTCCCTAGTTGCAGGCTCATGTTACAGCAGCTTCTAACAGCAGCAGCCTAAACTCACAGCACAGAAAAATCACAGGGCACATGTTCGGTAGAGTATGCTGCATGAGTCCACTATTGTTCCTAGCCACATGGCTAATTAATATTCACTGCACAGTAGTGTTGTCCATTAGGATCTTTTTTGTGAGTCGAATCTACAGGAAGCAGGGAGGATATGACATCACAACTGGCTTCATAGGAGACAGACAAACATGGAACCTGCCATGAGCTGTCAGGAGCATCATTCTCTGCAAATACTATATAAAAATTCTGTGAAATCCAAACGTGGACAGTGAAATGCATATGTAATGTAAGTACAGCCAATATTTAGCTACTGATATATGTATTTTTTTTCTCTGAGACCCTATACCTAACAGCTCCTCTTTAAATAATTAACAGATTTAATGTTCCCCTCCACATAGCTAAAGTTTCTGAATGCTGTTAGCTGATGGCAGAGTCGTATTGTCCTTACTTGTACAGTATGTCAACTAGGGGGCGATATAACCAAAGAAAATTCCATTCTCGGCTTTAGCAACATTGAACCATTTTCATTCCAGCCTTATTGTTCAGAGGGAAAACTGTCTGGCTGCTAAAACTCTGCACTTGAAATTCTGACCTGGGTGATAGAAGAATAGTAATTCCTATAATGTGCTTGCTACAGAAAGCTATTTAAAGGAAACCTTAGGTGAATGAAATATAATGGCTGTCACTGCTGATTTGCTTGGGAAAATACTAGCTGCCTGGATGTTGGGCACTGAGCAGATATTCTCTCTATAATGCCTTTTTAAATATATTTTTATTTATAAAACAATGAAAGTAGCAGTAGTCCGAACAGTAAATCTGAAGAAAAGCTGAGTAAAGAAAAAACAAGCTATGATATAGAGTGCAGACAAAACAAAGCAGACAGTAGAGAGAGAAGGTAGACTGGGGAGAAGAGAAAGGAGAAGATTTAAAAAGAAGAGTGTGTCCTGCTATTATGTATATAGACAAATGGAATTTTAAAGGGAACTGCCAGTGTGCTATAAAAATGGCATAAATATACTGTAAATAAGTGCTTGAGAAACCTTATTGCAGCTCAGTGTAATTTAAAGTGGATACGAGATATAATGTGGGGTCATTACTAATGGCCTCCTCACATATATTGTCCTTACTTCCTCCAATGATCTTATGAGGTAACTTAGCCTCTCCTACTGCCTACCTCACCAACTGCCGTGGCATTCCAGGTTCCAAGAATGCAAGTGCTCCTGGGAGCAGCTCTTGAGGAGGCTCTCTGAATCATAAATGCAGAAAAATAGCATACAATTTGCGTTTTTGAGGTGGCTTTTGCATTTTGAGTTTTTGCAGAGGCATTTTGCATTTACGTTTTTGCAGTTGCGTTTTGCGGTTTGCCTTTTGTGTTTTTAAGATGGTGGTAGCCTGAACTTGATACAGCAACACACTTACCAGAAATTTCCAGCAGTGGGTGACATTTATCTAGGTAGCAGTAGTCGTAGCAACTCGGAGGGAGAAGTAACTTGGGGTTCGACGATCACCAGAACCCCAAATTACCATTGCGTGGGGTGCGTATAATAGCACTAGTGCTATAGTGGTGCCCAGTTTCGGCACTTGGCGCCAAAACCACATGCTTTGAACTTACAAGGCATCCAGCATTATATTATGTTCCACAGGTGACTTTCAAACGAAGTAGAACACTGCGAAATTATGTTACATCTAGTCATTTCTGGGGTAAAAGTGGCCCCCAGAAACATTGCACAGTCACGGGCACTTATAGCTGTGGAGGGTGTGTCTATTGTCGCTATCTACAAATAGGGAAGATCATAACATTACCCAATGGGCGACAATGGAAATTAAAACATTTTGTTAACTGCAATACTGTGGGTGTCATTTACCTCATGTATTGCAGATGTGGAAGCTTCTACGTTGGTAAAACATCTAGAGCCTTTAAGGAAAGGATTAAAAACCACGTGGGGGATGTTGCTAATTGCAACTTTAAATCCCCAATTTCCAGACATGTCCATTTGGAGCATAGAGGTGACCCCAGCTTTATTAGCTTCATAGGCTTAGATAGGGTTCATGTTCATCCCAGAGGTGGTGACATTGATAGAGCCCTCTTACAGCTTAAGTCCCGTTGGATTTTTGATCTTAAGGCCACGGAACCTAAGGGTTTAAATGATAGTATTAATTATCGGGTTTTTTTACCCGGTTAGTTCCTGTTAGATTGTGGCTGGGGTTCCTGGAGTTTTTTGTTGGGTCCTTGCTCTGGCCCCCCTTGTTTTCCATCCAGTCCCCTCCCCTTCCTGGGGTACATTGTTTTGCCTCCGGGTGGTCTTCATCTCCTGTGCCCCCCGTTTCCCTCCTGCCTGGTGCCCCTCTTTTCTCACTTGTGGCAAATTTTGATAGTTGGGTCATTCCTATATACATGGGGTAAATTTATATACCCATGTAGGTATTAGTATACCATTTTTGCAGGGGCAGGTCTCTCTTCATCTCTCCTTTATTATACATGGATGTGTATGTGTTGTGGAGCATGGCACACCTGAGTTTATTGGTGTTCCCTGTCCCATGATGTTAATTTTTATGTTTAGAGATTATGTTGCAGCACCGCTGTTTGTTTGTTTTGTTTTCATTTTGCCTTTCATTCTTTAGATGTATATATGCGTGTATTTTTGTTTATTTACATATATTGTGCGCTGTATGTGACCGCGCTGTCCGCCTTGGCTCACTGCCCTGTTCCCCCGTCCTCCCCATTGGGTGGCCACCTCTGACGTCATCCACCCGGCGCCGTCTTGCGCCGTTGAGGATGCGCATTGGTTGGAGCGCATCCGCGCTCCCACTGTTGGCCACACACACGCCCACTAGTTCGGTGGGCGTATAGGGATGACGCATGTTGCTGGGGGTGGGTATTTTACATTTATGGGTTGTTTGTATTTTTCATGTTGTTTGATATTTGTGATATATGAATAAAATCGTGGTCCTTTTCATGCACCCAAGAGCCAATTCTCATTTTCTATTTTTCTACTATATTATGATGGCTGACATGTATCAAGGAGGGCCTTGCATAAGGCGGGACATCTTTTACTACAATGGGTGACCAGACCCTGATACCACCTAACTTGAAAGATGCTCCAGAAATGAACTTCAGAACTTCTTGCATCCTTCAAGTTCTCTTATTGAAACATATAAGTTAACCTCCACCCATTATATGATTCCTAGTGCTAACTTATCTTCTGATTCGGAAATTTTTAATTTAGCACTAACCAATAAAACTAGCCTAATCACCAGGGCTGCATTTACCATAAGGCACTGTAGACACATGCCTACAGGCACCTGATGATGGAAAGGCAGCTCACTCTCCTCCCCGAGCTCTCAGCATTTCACTGACAGTCTGGGGCACCTCTAACTACGTAATATCCTGGGTACTTCTGGCTACCTAATACTAAGGGGCACCTGTAACTACCTATGACGGGCAAGGGAAGTAAGGGAGAAGTGACAGCTGGGCCAGCCAGCACACTTGCGGTGCAGTTTTGTGGGGGGGGGGTTGTAGGTTTGTGGAGGGTAAAGTCTAGTGTGCCAGGACATCTGTGCCTATAGGCTTCTGTGAGGTCCATCCGGGCCTGCTTATCACAACTTACCACCAAAGAGACCCCATGAACCTGATACCAGCCTCACCAAACAAATTGACTAATTGACTCAAATCAACATATTCAGCTTCGAGTAATTCACTCAATAAATCAGGAAAGTAGTCCTTTACACATCTCCACCCTTGCATATGTATAACTACACCGCCATTAAGCTGGATGCAGGGTGAGATGAATGACGGCTCACCCTGCTGCCGCTCCAAATCCCGGCGGTGTTAAATACTATTCCCCTTCCGAGTCGTAGCAACTTAGAGGGAGAAGTATTTCAGGGTCTGGCGATTGCAGAAACCCTGAATTACCCTTACATGCTGCACGCACTATAGCATTACTGCTGTAGAGGTGCTTAGTTTTGTCGCTGAGCGCCATACGCTGTAGCCACCTGCATCGCCACCGATAGCCACTTTAACTACCTACCTGTTACTAAGCGAGATGGTTAAAAAATAATACATTATTTTTCTCCGGGGGACAAAGGGTTGATTAGGAACTAAGGGTTAATTAGGAAGTCCCAGATTAAGCCCACAACAGTTATGGTAGTCAATACCACTTCAGATGACCCAAAAACGAATTCCTTGACTAGCTGTGTTTTTATCGTTGAAAATGCTGATTTCCAGTTCCACAGAAATTCCAATTTCTGCAAATACCGACAACCAATCTGAGTATTTCCAAGGAAATTTGAATTTCCAATACTGATTTCCGTTTTCTGAGGAAAGGGGTTACTTTGCCTTTTTTGTTAATAAAGTTGTGTTATTCTTTAAAAAAAATGTTGTTTTACATTTTATTTTGCGGCTGTCTGCGTATTGCAAGACTCGGAATTTGGAAATAGTTGGTAGTATTAGACCAATCAGAGAATGTGGTGGTCTACAGAGGAAATCGGAATACCATAGACATTTTAAGCCAATCACAAGACTCGGAAAAAACTCGGTAGCACCAATGTTCTGTGATTGGTCTAAAATTACCACGGTAATCTAATTTCCGCTGAAAAATTCTGCATTCACTGATTGTTCCAATGCTTCCAAGTTCTGTATTTGGTCTAAAATTTCCAAGTTGTGGTAATGCAGCATTTCCACGGAATTACAATTTCCGCAGTTCCTTATTACTGCTGCAGTAAGTCCATTTCAGATCGGAAAGTTAGAAATCGGTATTTCGCACAAATTTTCCGACCATCCCTAGACAAAAGCGCTTGCCATACCTTTGCACTATACGAGCTTGTTGGCATTTTGCTGGAAACTTTCTGGACATAGACTCCTCCATCATAGTCTGGACATGACACTGAAGAGTGCTGACTTGTTCTTGGTTTTTCAGTAAATAGATGCCTCGTCCCTGATTCAGCCCAGTGGGTTTACAGATCCACGTCTGGCCATCTAGACAGTTATATGAAATGGAACATGGGTCTCGCAAATTAGCTTTTATAGATACAATATAAAAAAATATAGAAAATCCCAGTCAGCACATCTGATTTTCCCATTACTTTAGACTGCTTATAGCAGTAACTTTTGCTATATATCATTTATGATTTAGAAGTTAAACACCATATTCAAGCCTACTCAGTGATATTAGGAATAAAACTGATTTAAACATTATTTAACCATTTAATTTATTAAGTAGTACATTAAAGTAAATTCATTAATAAAACACTAAAAGAAAAATGCTTTACCTCACGCCCTCACATACCATATGAGGATCATGAATGTTAATATCCCTCTGAAAGAGGTGTGTGGATGAGCTACTAGATATGCTTTATTAAGTTATCAGTTTCAGTTACCATAAACAACTCCTTCTCAAACAGCAGCAAAAAATCAATGTGGGAAATTTTGTTGCCTGAAGGCGCTAGATAAGTTGGGCGCAGCATAGACCACAATTCTAATTGCAGCTATAGTGGCGCCCAATTGACAATTTAAGTGCAGGAGGCAACGAGTGTAGCTGAAGCAATAGAGGGACCAAAAGTGGTGGAGATTGTGGTGTAGATAAGGTGCATGGGTGTAGCAATCTCCCCTGCGACTCCTGCCATTGCAGGAGGGCCCAGAGGCTTTGGGGTCCCCTCCACCTCCCTCTACCCAACTGCAAGAGAAGCCAATTAGCAAAGAAACCTCCCCATTCACTCACAAAAAAAGTGTGCCGGAGCGTGTGTGATTTTTTTCCTGCTTCCAGAGGCTACTTCACAGCAGAACACTCTCTGCTGCCATTCGCCGGTTTCCAATCCTGTGGGGTTTGGGGACAAAAGGGGATCCATGCTATCATTTTTGCAGGGGGGGGGGCCTATTAAGTCTAGTTTAGCCCCTGATAAGGTGACCAAATGCGCTACATTAAAATGGTCCAATTTTACAGCAATTTGATAAAAATGTCTGTGTACATTCAATGGTGTGAGGCCACACGAATTTGACATTATGGTACTAAGTTAATTTCATAAGGGTTGTGTTTGGTGTCCATACAGCTGATTGGATCTGCTGCTGTGACCAACAAAGGTCCAGCACTAAAATACCTTGACAACTAATTGATTTGTAATGAATACCTGGCACTCTAGCCACATGCATGACTTGGTTAAAAAAACATTCAATCAAACATAGACATCCACACTCAGAACTTAGAAATCAATATGCAGTGTTTTTGAAGAATCGAAGATTACCTTCATAGGTAGAAAAAAATGTTTCAGCATCATCTTTCAGGTCCAGGCGGAATGTTTGAGGGAAAAAGTCAGCCATTTTTAGCATTCTGGTTTAAAACAACGTAAAGGTTGGTCATATTACAAAAGACATGCCCTCCACGCTGCCAGGGCAAAGTTAACTATTTCATATACATCTACTCATAATAATATGTCACAATACATTTTTTAACATAATAGTAGCAAATAGTGAACTGGCCACCCCTCAGTTAGACAACAAAAATTAATAAATAAACGTAATGAGGGTTTTAGGGCCCATATATAGCCTTCAAGTATTATAAAAAGTAACTTTAAAATACAATATGGCATTAACAACACATGAATTATGGACTTTGACTGTGTTTATGATATTTGACTATTTATAAGATGCTAGCTGATGGCCCGGCGTTGCCCAGGTATGTATTTGGTTGGTGTTGGCTCCGCCCACTTTTTCTTACCACACAATTACTCAATGACCTAGTTTTTTGAGCTTTGCGGTCTTTGGAATCAATAGCTTGCATTGAAATGAAACAAATCTGATTGGCTGTGGCTCCACCCCCTTTTCTGAATTTGAACCCCAGTCACCCAATAACCAACTGTACCGGGATTGAGGCTTGTGCCATTAACAGTGCAAGAATGGCAGCAATGAAATATTTCCCTTGAAAATCAAAAGGGGAATTTTGATTGGCTTTTGTAGCTCCACACACTTTTCTGAATATTAATCCCAGTCACTCAGTGACCAACTGCGCAAAGTTTGAGAACCCTGCCATTAACAGTGTAAGAATGGCTGCAGTTTACATTTTCCCAGTGAAATTTGTATTTGTCTCCGCCCCCTTTTTGGTTATTGGGATAAAATGTATCTTATATGTTATTCCAGGTAATGTACTATGAGTGTGCCAAATTTCATTCAAATCCGTTTAAATTTCATTCAAATCCGTATGTTTTATAATACTTGACTGTTAAGTATGGGCCATAAAACCCTCTTCCAGTTTGTTTATCGATTTTTACAATAAAAACATGACTCTTTTCTCCTTTATCCCTGAAGAGCTGGAAGTCATCATCACGTGCTTAATCTACACAATTCAAATATACGGGGACGGATATGTTGTGCATAACAGTGCATGGTTCCAAACAAAAATAACACAATGGTCACATGATCACCATGTTTGGGAATGCTAAAGTGTAATTAGCATCTGCTATTTCTAACCTATCAGAATAGTAAAGACGTTGCAAACAAGAAAAACGTTGACGAATGTTATAACTATATTTTTTAGAGTATAGAGATAATCAAAGTGGTAATAGAAAAGTGCTTCAGTTTCTAGAAGAGAGACTTTTAGAGAAGAAATAAATTGAATACAGTAATTCGATCAATGAGTAAAGTGTTCCAATTAATTCATTCCTGTTGCAAGGCGTGGACCATGCAAACTGCTTTCTTGAAAAGAAAGGAATGGTGAAAAGTTTTCTACACACCTGTCTATTTTCATTTCCTGTTTCTGTGACCACCATGGGTATAATGGCATTAATATGGCCCCTGGTCTCCCAGGGAAAAGGAATGAGAAACAGCAATAACAATTTGACAGAGGTTCGTAAAGTTTTATTAATTGCTGACATACTCAGGAAGTTAGAAATGTTCTCTTAAATGGGGACATATACAGCAGTAAAATTCTGAAAAGCTATCTAACACATTTCAATGCTTTATAAAACATGTATCCTCCTCGATTTGAGCTTTCATGTAAAAACACAGCATTGGCCATGCCAGCAATGTGTAGGGGCAGGTCCAGTTTAAATTGTGCATTATTACTCACCTTGCTCTGATCATCTTTTGCATCACCCTCTCATATTCTCTTAGGCTGATTAGAAGTCCGATCTTTGAGGTGAGCACCTTATTGTTGGGGATTTGGTACAAAAGCTGTTCACCTACACACACAAAATGAACGCATAATCGTGAAATGTGTGGATACTACACAGTCAACTGATATAATAATCTTGGTTCATCTTTGGTTACTGCACTCTGCCTACTATTCATATTCTTTGCATTGTTCAACTGCATAAACCCAGCATGTCCACTTTACAGTATTATGCAGGAGCATAACTAGGAAGCTTGTAACACATCCCCATTGTTGAGGTTTTAACATTTTCCCTAGCACAGATCAGCCCAACTATGCTAAGAACAAGTGAGAAAGAAACGATTATTAAAACTCTGGACTTGTATGCCACTGTTTGAAACACGTGGAGCCAGAGGTGAAGCTACATGTTATGGGGTCTCAAAGGTCTGATGGGGCCTTCAACCATGGGTGCAAATGAGAAATTACTGCCTTCCTCTCCCATATTCAAGGATATGCAGTCACATAAGATACATGTAGTTTACCTCCCACACACGCTAGTTACGGACATAGCAGGACACCCACCTGGGAAACAGGAATTTTGGATGCCTGCTAGCGGCGGACATTTGGGTGCCGCCATAGGCTCCTGGCCAAATATCCCCTCCTTACCAATAATTCAATGGGAGCCCATGGTGGTGTCCAAAATGTAACCTTTTTTTTTTGAGGGGTATGTTTGTGGGGGGTTTCTTTTTTTTTGCGGCAGCAGGGATGCTTAAGGTTAGCCATAGGGGGGTGAGAGTGATTAAGGTTAGCCGTGGGGGGGGCAGCATTTTTGTGGGGGTTTTCTTTTTACTGTGGCGGTGGAGTCGGTTAAGGATAGCCATGGAGGGTAGGAAGGTGATGGTTAGGCATGGAGGCTACGAGGGTTAAGGTTAGCCATGGAGGCTACAAGGGTTAAGGTTATCAATAAAGTAGAGATAGTAGCCAATCAGGCACTACAGCAGTGTTTAATTTATTCCATGTTCAGATGTTCAGCAGTGTATTCCAAACAATATGCTGTGTATAGTGGTAGGTGTCACGGACGGTTGCGGGGCCGCAGACGCGTCCTAGAACCACCCGTGAAGAAAATGCGATCGCAATCGATTCTCTGCATCGATTGCGATTCAGATCAATAGAATCTGGATTGGTTGTGTAGGGGCTACCTGTAGTAACCTGGAGTTTCTCTTTCTCCCAGCTGTCACGGAACAGCCGGGAGGAATGTAGGCTAATCTGGAAGATTCGCCGTCGATTTCTCCGATTTCTTGCTCAGATCTGCCAGTCATTGCAGCGAGCAGAACTGACATTCCTGTTTTTTTTTAAATACAAGTTTTTCTCCTCTGCCCCTAATTTAGGTGCAGGATGTCTTTTGATTTGGGCATTCATTCCCTTTTCTGTTCTGGGAACCAGGTGACACCTAGCTGATCTCACGTTGATGTTAATTAGCTAAAGGCACCAAAAGTTTGTTCAGCTAGAGGAAGCTGCCCCAGGAGCCAGCCAAACTGTCTTCAGGGGTTAAAATGATGAAGCATGTGAATTATGATTTCTGCTTATTAAAGGAAAACCGAGTATCACCCAGAGGTGGGAGGAGTGTATTCAGATCCGTTGAAATTGGGCCAACGTCTAGGTATACAAAATCATAATCATACCTCGTTCGGTTAGGGAGTGATTGGCCCCTCGGTAACCATACACCCTAACACCCGCATCCAAGGTATCATATTAATCGTTAGGTTCTGGGGATCGATAATATGTAATTATCATTTGCGTGCCGGCCGCGTAGGTCGGCCTAGAGAAAATGTCAGGGTTATGGGGCTGTTGAAAGCCCCTGCCTAAATGTGATTGCCATAATCCAGCCCGGGGGCCGACTCTGGAAGCCCGCCTCTGAACACAGCTCAATTAAAAGTAAATGAGCTGCCCGGGCAAGTCAGTCCTCCCCTGTGTACCACCACCTTATTGAGCCAGCCAGAGGACCATGCGGCTGGCGGCCATTTTCCTGGACTTAAACAAAGGACATTTTCCATGTGCTCATATTTACCCCGCAAGGAAATCAAGAACTTTATGATTTTCCCAAACAATATGCTGTGTATAGTGGTAGGTGTCACGGACGGTTGCGGGGCCGCAGACGCGTCCTAGAACCACCCGTGAAGAAAATGCGATCGCAATCGATTCTCTGCATCGATTGCGATTCAGATCAATAGAATCTGGATTGGTTGTGTAGGGGCTACCTGTAGTAACCTGGAGTTTCTCTTTCTCCCAGCTGTCACGGAACAGCCGGGAGGAATGTAGGCTAATCTGGAAGATTCGCCGTCGATTTCTCCGATTTCTTGCTCAGATCTGCCAGTCATTGCAGCGAGCAGAACTGACATTCCTGTTTTTTTTTAAATACAAGTTTTTCTCCTCTGCCCCTAATTTAGGTGCAGGATGTCTTTTGATTTGGGCATTCATTCCCTTTTCTGTTCTGGGAACCAGGTGACACCTAGCTGATCTCACGTTGATGTTAATTAGCTAAAGGCACCAAAAGTTTGTTCAGCTAGAGGAAGCTGCCCCAGGAGCCAGCCAAACTGTCTTCAGGGGTTAAAATGATGAAGCATGTGAATTATGATTTCTGCTTATTAAAGGAAAACCGAGTATCACCCAGAGGTGGGAGGAGTGTATTCAGATCCGTTGAAATTGGGCCAACGTCTAGGTATACAAATCATAATCATACCTCGTTCGGTTAGGGAGTGATTGGCCCCTCGGTAACCATACACCCTAACACCCGCATCCAAGGTATCATATTAATCGTTAGGTTCTGGGGATCGATAATATGTAATTATCATTTGCGTGCCGGCCGCGTAGGTCGGCCTAGAGAAAATGTCAGGGTTATGGGGCTGTTGAAAGCCCCTGCCTAAATGTGATTACCATAATCCAGCCCGGGGGCCGACTCTGGAAGCCCGCCTCTGAACACAGCTCAATTAAAAGTAAATGAGCTGCCCGGGCAAGTCAGTCCTCCCCTGTGTACCACCACCTTATTGAGCCAGCCAGAGGACCATGCGGCTGGCGGCCATTTTCCTGGACTTAAACAAAGGACATTTTCCATGTGCTCATATTTACCCCGCAAGGAAATCAAGAACTTTATGATTTTCCCAGAACGGACATATTTCCACAAACCCTAAGTATTTTTTCTCCCTTTCCTTTATTTTTCATACTGGCTATTAATGTTTCAATAATTGTTGATTTTAATAATTGTCTGTACATATTCATTATTTATATTGCCCGTGAATAAAGACTTTATAAAAGTCATTCACTGTTCCGCTACCCTATTATTCAGCATACACAGAAACTGAACTCAGACTTCTGAAGAGACGCTACTGTTGTTACTAGCCAGACAGAACAGAGTGTGATTAACCGTTTTTATTTGCAGGACCAGTCAGTCGGGTCCACTGGCCCATACCAGTGGTGGTGGCAGATACCCTGGAATAGTGTGAAAGTTGTATTTCCGTAACCCCACAGGCTCCCTTCTGGTCGGCTGCTGCCAAAATTTCTGTCGGTTTCTGCGCAAAGATCGCGACCACAGCTTGCATGATCAGTGTGCTGAAACCGACTGGAAGGCAAATTGCGTTCCGACCACTAGGGCTCCTGTGACAGTAGGTGAGTGAGTCACAATTACATAGTTGTTGCACACAGTGACAAAAATCAAGATTGGTTTTATCCTGCCAGTATTGAGGCAGCTAGTGGTGGGTGTAGGGCAAGAAACGGGCAGCCTAATGGCCGTTTCGCATGGTGGTGCATCTTCCGAGACTGGTCCGTCTCGGGTTAAGGTTAGCTGTGGGAAGAGGGGGTGGTAGGGTAAAGGTTAGCCGTAAGGGGCAGTTAAGGTTAGCCGTAGTGGGTATTTAAGTTTAGGCATCGGTAGTGGGAGGCCAGGGAAGGTTCAGTGTGAAAGTAGGCTTAGGTTTACCTGTAGTAAACTATTGGTATTTAATACTGGTATTTTACTATAGTTTTTTTCAACTTTAATAGTAGAGTATCCGTAAATTTACTGATATTCTTCTATCGGCTTGCTTGGGCACCCAAATTTCCGGGTGCCCTTTTTTGATATATGCGCCCAGCTGCTCCTGGGCGCATATATCAAAAAGAAGCTGCTATGACTATTGATCAATCCCATATTATAAAGTTTTAATGAATTTTCATTAACCTTTTAATGAATTCTTTGTACAATATTTTCAAATATGATTAGTACTTATTGAAGTTCTTGATATTTCAGATATTAACAACATGAAATTTCATGAGATATGTCATGGCATGCTGCATATTTACAATTGTCTATGAACACACAGCAAGCAGTGTATTTGGCCTTTACCTTCCCGGAAGGCATGGTAAGTGGCTGAGCTCTTGGTCTCGCACCATTTCAGCTTGTAGTCATCTCTCTTGCTGTCCTGGATCCGTTGCCAGCCCTTATTCAGGCAGTATTCACTGACCCTAAGAATAAAGAAGGGACTCTTATTTTCCTAGAAATCAATACTATTAGCCACCGCAGTTTGATTAAGCCATGTACAAAACTTGCAGTTCAGTTTTCCATCATAATCTTAGGATAGGTGAAATGCAATACAACCTTTAAAGACAGTGGCGTAGCTAAGGAGCTGTGGGCCCCGATGCAGGTTTTACAATGGGGCCCCCTAAGCAGTAGCACTCTATACATGACAATTAATACGGCGCACCAAAATCTGCCAATGGCAACTACAGTGTCAGAGATGCAAGAAGGGGATGGGGAACAATCTGTTAATGATCACCACTATTCAAAGTTTCTATAGAAGTGATTATTATGAGCACAGGACCAATAGAGAGCTAATACTGTGGTTGAGGGAGGGATCTTCGGGGCCCCTCTGGCCCAAGGGCCCCGATGCGGTCGCTACCTCTGCACCCCCTATTGCTACGCCCCTGTTTAAAGAGAACCCTAACCACTCTTTCCTGTACTTACGATAATCCCATCTCTGCCATGTTCTACATACCTAAATATAAATATTAGTGTTGGCACAGTGTCATGTCACCTGGTTGGACAGAGCTGCAGAGGTGCTGTCTCTGTTGGATGCAGCCATCCTGTTTTTTGTAAGAAATGTTTCTGAGTGAGATCTGATAATTGCCATGTCCCTCTGCCACAGATTTCGTTTGGTTATGCATCTGTTCTGGTGCCATTCCCCCACCTAAACCTAATCAATAAATTTCCTTTCTGACTCCTAGCTCTAGCCTCCAACCTTTCCATGCTAATTTCACCTAGACAGTTTACCCTAAATCTCTCCCTTTGCTCCTCCCCTTATAGTAATCCATTCTTGACAACCTAACCTTTAGCCCCCATCCTTAACTTTCTCATCATAACAACTGAAGCTAAAATCTACTTACCTCCTAACCCTAATACTACCACCTAACCCTAACTTATACTCACCTTTCATCTTCTTCACTTCAGGCAATGAGTCACTGCCTACGCTTAACATGAACCCTCCCTGCCTATGCCTAAAACTAACCTTCCACCATTCCGTGTCAGCGTGAGGTCACAAGATGCAGCTTGGGCCTGGAGAAGACATAGTTCAAAAGCTGCCTGACTGGAGCCTGGTGCTCATTCCCTTTGTATGACTATTTAATGGGGTCCAATCTGGTACTGCAGTCTGATCTTTACTGGAGTCTGATTTGTTATTGGAGACCGTCACCTGTTACTGGCCAAGCACTGCAGGCCGATTCCCAATCAATTTCAGCATAAAATCAGCTTGTGACACTACATCCGCCACCTCATCACCTCCGTCACTATCCCCCCAAATGTTTACGTGCCCCCCTTGGTGCCTGTGCATTCAAATTGCACCTGTTCCATTTGCTGCTAGTGTCCAGCTGCTCTTTCTTCCCCATGCGCATCTCACGTGGCTGCCACACGTAGCAGGCGGCGCCAGAAATCAGTCGAATCATCGATCTTGCATGCTTGTTATGGCACCGATTTTCATCTGATTCAATAAAATTATTGGATCTGATGGTCGATGGGGCCACAAAATTGTTAGATATATGGTCATCTTTACTGTGGTCTGTCAGAAAACACGGATTTGCTACTGGGGTGCTCTCAGTTTGCCCTGTTTCTGGGGTTTGTAACAGGGATAAGGACTGTTAGAGGTGACACATTTAATCAATATTGATACTTGATCAAGGAACAATCAAATGTTTCATTTAGCCACTGAATGTGAGTACATTTTTATATCAACTGATTGGGAATGACAGAGAAACAATCAGTTTCTTCAAAGATGACACGGATATAGAATCAAAGAAGTTTATTTGTATTGGGCCAACACATTTCGTAAGCATGTACAGCTCACTTTATCAGGTCAAATATGAAAAAAGCCTGGCAAGGGCGCTCAATGCCAAGCTTTTTTTCATAAACCGGCCTGATTTTTGGCCTGATGAAGTGAGCTGCACCCATTCATAAAACACGTTGCCCAGTGCAAATAAACTTCTTATTCTTTTTGACACTATATCAGTGTAAGTAGCCTCTCAATTTTAAGGATGTATTTTATCCTTCCTGGGCGCCTCTTTCCCACATTGGCTATCATTCATGAAAGTGCTGTCGGTAAAATAAATACATGCGGGAAAACACCGCTGTCGGTATTTTAGACTTCTGGCTGCTCATTCATAAAAATGTTGCCAGTTGCGATAGCACTGCGGAGATTCCCCGAACTAGGCTGGCGATAGGCTTGCGGAAACACAGGAAGCTACCGAGTTGATACATTTCTCCGTGTTCCGCTCTACTGCAGCTGCCTGGGAGGTCTGTGTCTCCATTCACTTTACATTGTTATCGCCACATCCAAGGGAGCGGTACTTCCCGACCTCACACCGCTTGCGTAAATCTTTATGAATTAACATTTTGTTACATTTTTTACGATAATCACCGCACAAGGCGGTGATTTATCGCTCTGCTCGGTAATGTCAGCTTTTCACGCAGAAAGAGCCTTTATGAATGCAGAGTTTGCTATGTGGTCGGGAAAGTCAGCTGTTTTAAGCATTTCCGCATGCGGAAATGCTTTATGAATGATAGCCATTGTGTTGTTTACCCTCCAAAGGAGTACAGCATCCTCCCGGCTGGGTCAGCTGACAGTTTCCACCCAGTACAGTGGTGTACTCCAAAAGGCTCTATTGGTTGGTTGCCCTTCAATAGCAACCCTTTCTTGTGAGTGCCATCCTACACCATTCTATCTTTTCCTCTTAACAGAAAATGCTACACCATTTAGGCTTCCATTGTCCATTGCTTTGCTTTTGTTTTGTTTTTCCAAAGGTAACTATTCATTATCTCCCAAATCAGTCTCTTGGCCGTTAAATAATTGTACATGGTGGTAAATATCAATCAGCTCTGCATATAACATGACATTTGTAGTGTAGGTGGGCACAAATCAGCAGATGGGAAAGCCATAATATGGTACATGTATGTACCGATCAAGAAATTGATCAGAAAGATCAGCTCCCAAATGGTTGGCCGCAAATCCCCCATGTGGGTACCAGGCCTTACTGGGGTATTTCACAAAGGTCTAGTGTGTCACTAGGGAGCAGTTTTCAGCCTGCTCCCCATCCCCACAGCCTGGCTATCAGTTCTGAGCTCAGACCACCCTACCAAGTAGTCGGAGGTCTCCATGGTCTATTGGTCTATCACTAGGTGGTGAAGTGGTCTGAGCACCAGACAGCCAGATTTCAGGGGCAGGGCAGTCACGTAAATTTGGGCACCCACTATTTATAGCCGCAGTTTTGTTACTTTATTGGGCTACTCCGGTGCTCATATTTACTGTTATATCTGCTATTGACATGGGTGCCTATGACGACGCCCATTAATGTTATGTATACACTAGTAGACCCAAGCCCGTTTAAAAACGAGCTCTAGGTGTTTTTCCTGCAGCTGCCGCCAGTGCGCATGCGGGGGCCCGCCGCACACGCGCGCCTGCACCCGCCCGCCTCGCTCCCTGGTCCCGTCCAGCTGTCCGTACTGTGCACATGCGCAGTAAGCAAATAACAGGGACACAGGGACAGCTGGACGCAGCGACACAGGGAGATTATAGTATAGGATAGGGTAGAGTTAGTGTTATGATCTGTAACAGCTCTTAACAGCACGATAGTCAGTACTTTATTCAGAGTGTGATCACACGTGTTTTAGTGCACAGTAACACAGGAGTACTCCTATGTGATAGCCCTTGGCTGTAGGGACTATCACTAGGTAGAGTGGTCGTACAGGCAATATCAGTAACAGGTAGGTCAGGAGGCAGTACAGAGTGGTCAGGCAAAGGCGTAGTGAGAACCAGGCAAAAGGTCGGTAACAGATCAGATGAGCAAAGGTACAAAATCAGGAGGCAATATCAGAGTCGAGGTCGGGCCGGGGTCGGCAACAATCAGATAGGCAGAGTACAGAATCAAGAGGCAGAGGGCGGAGTCAAGAGTTTCAGGCAAAGAGTCATACACGGATAATCAATACAATAATGAATATTACTTTTACAACTATCAATAATATTCCTAGCTATGTGTGAATTCCCGTGGTCCTGCCGGATCAAACACACTGGGAACTGACTAAGGTCTGAGAGCTTAACCGCAAAGTATCAGCAACAGCAGACAATGAGCTACTGACAGCTCGGGTCTTAAATACAGACAGGTAATACTGCAGTTCCGCCCAGCGCACTTCAGCCAATCAGGAGCGGTGATCGGTCCTGCCATGTCAGCTGACCGGCCGGTCAGCTGACCCGCCTCCTCAAAGCATAAAGGTCCTGTCTCCTGGCGCACGCGTGCACTGCTCTACTGAGATGTAACCTGGAGAGACCAGTCCTTCCTGACGGAAATGACTGAGAAGACGCAGCGAGATCTGCGGTCGCGTCAGACGCGGAAGCGGCGGCCTCACTGCTCCCTTCTGCAGAGGTAACTACCAAACTCCTAACAATTAGGAGTAGGTAAGGGTGGTTAGGGTTAGGCATAGATAACGGACGGTTAGTGTTAGGCATAGATAGGGTAGAGTTAGTGTTAGGAGTAGGTAAGGGTGGTTAGGGTTAGGCATAGATAAAGGAGGGTTAGTGTTAGGCATAGATAGGGTAGTGTTAGTGTTTGATATAGGTGGGGGTAATTAGGGTTATACATAGATAGGGGAGGGTTATGAGTAGATGAGTGGTGGCTAGTGATCGGGAGTATTTGGGGCATGGTCAGGGTTAGGCATAGATAGCGGAGGGTTCAAGTGAGAGTTAGGGCACAGTGGGTAAAATGACCAATACTCTGCTATAGTGGAAAACAGAATACCAGTAGAATTACCAATATTATTCTGCGCCCACTTTTCCTTGCAGCAAACGGCTACACTAATTGATCATTTTGAGAGGCAAGGCTGACAGTGCAGTACTAAACATACTGTACTAACTCTGATATCTTATTTTACATTTAGATGATCTTTAACTCTACAAATACAGCATATGGGTGAAGTTTTTACATTTTGCCTGGTTTTCCTCTTTAAAATGAAAAATAAAAATATGATAAAAACATAACTGCGTCAGTACAAGGTATCTGCATTCTGATCACAGCGCCCCTGAGCTATGACTACACATAAAAAAATGAAACCTTTACTGGATCTCGTAATAGAAGCTAAGTAAACAAGAGTGACGCTCAGGGACCCTAGGAGATCCCTGTAGATAAATCATTTATTTCTAGCACATCAAACTTCCATTCGCTCCAATGAGAACAATCCCCGGAGAGGAGAAAATATTGAGAGTCTAGAATTATAACTTTGTTGTTTAGTTAGTAAAATCCCTGATGGCTGTTCCAGTTTATACCATATAGACAGAACAGAGCAATGTTTCTGTAACCCTTTGTCACACTGAATGTTTCCATTGTGGAGCATCTAGCAGTAAAGGCCAATCACTAAACGTCTTTCTTACCAGTAAACATACAAAAATAAATTATTTTCTATGCAATAACTAATAACATTAACAACAGTGAACAGAAAATAACAAATTTAACATTTCTCAGTATAGATATAGGGAGCGCTTATGGACTAATTAGACCATATACCATATACAATCTATTTAATGGTTAGAAAATGAAAGCATAAACAGTAAAAATCAATTAATATATACAATAAAACAGTATAAAATTAAATGCACAGGATCCTGTTACCATTCAAATAGTCATACATACACTCACACTGTGGCATGCCAGTTAGTGGTTCAGTAAATCACCTCCCCTGCTGCTATAATGTATACTGTAGATCAGCTGCATTCAGCCCTAAAGGACAGTCTTATGTATAGAGATGGCCGGAATCTCCGATTTTCGGATCGTGAACCGCGAACGCAAACTTCCGCAAAAGTTTGGTTCATGCAAACTTTCGCGAACTGCAATAGACTTCAATGGGGAGGCGAACTTTAAAAACTAGAAACACTTATGCTGGCCACAAAAGTGATAGAAAAGAGGTTTCAAGGGGTCTAACATCTGAATTTTTGGATGGATGAGTGGGATAGACGCCAAAAGTCCCAGGGAAAAATCTGGATTTGATGCAAAGCAGCATTTTAAGGGCAGAAATCACATTGAATGCTAAATTGCAGGCCTAAAGTGCTTTAAAACATTAGTAGTGACGGCCATGCTGGACTGGTGCGCACCATGGTGAGAGTGCAGGCCGTAGCGGTTTTCAAGCCCATATGGTCGCCGGGCTGTGGTAGCTCAATGATAGAACAACTGTGACTGTCCAGCTGATCAAATTTGGTCTGTCCACAATGAAGCAACTACCTTATTATCTTTGGTGTAAGACCACATGAAATGCCCACACAACTTCCTGGCCTGCTTCAGGATGTCCTCTAAGCCTGGGTACTTTGACACAAATCTTTGAATGACTAGATTCAGCACATGTGCCATGCAGGGTACATGTGTCAGCTTTCGCAAATTCAAAGCGGAAATGAGATTGCTGCCATTGTCACACACCACATTGCCGATCTCCAGCTGGTGCGGGGTCAGCCACTGATCCACCTGTTTCTTAAGAGCAGCCAGGAGAGCTGCGCCAGTGTGACTCTCCGCTTTGAGGCAAGACATGTCTAAGATGGCGTGACACCGTCGTACCTGGCATGCAGCATAGGCCCTGGGGAGCTGGGGCTGTGTAGCTGGAGAGGAGATCGCAGCACCAGTAGAGTTGAACTGCCACTCAGCCAAGGAGGAGGACGATGACGACAGCAAAGAGGATGTAGCAGGAGGAGAGGAGGTGGCAGGAGGCCTGTCTGCAAACCGTGGATGTGTCACAAGTTGGTCCGCTGCACAGCCACGTACTCCCTGCTTGCCATCGGTCACCAGGTTGACCCAATGGGCTGTGTAAGTAATGTACCTGCCCTGACCGTGCTTGGCAGACCAGGCATCCGTGGTCAGGTGGACCCTTGACCCAACGCTGTGTGCCAGAGATGACACCACTTGCCTCTCAACTTCATGGTACAGTTTGGGTATCGCCAATTTAGAGAAATAATTGCGGCCTGGTATTTTCCACTGTGGTGTACCAATGGCCACAAATTTACGGAAGGCCTCAGAGTCCACCAGCTGGTAACTGTATGGTAACAGCTGGTGAGCTAACAGTTCCAACAAGCCAGCTGCCAGACGCCGGGCAAGGGGGTGACTGGTAGAAATTGGCTTCTTCCGCTCAAAGATTTCCTTCACAGACACCTGGCTGCTGTGGGCAGAGGAGCAGGATCTGCTCAAGGTCAGAGGCGGAGTGGAGGAGGGTGGCTGTGAAGGTGCAAGGGAGAAAGCGGCTGAAGATGCTGCACCTGAAGGAGGAAGAGGAGAAGGAGAGAGGCTTTTCTTTTGTGTGCTGCTTTTGCTCAGGTGCTCTTCCCATTACAGTTTGTACCTTTTCTGCATGTGCCTACGTAAGGCAGTTGTCCTTACGTGGGTGTTGGCCTTTTCACGGCTCAATTTTTGGAGGCAGAGAGAACAGATGGCATTGCTCTGATCTATGGCAGACACATTAAAACATTTCCAAACCGCTGAGCCCCCCTGGGTGATAGCACTATGGTGGCATCAGCAGCTGACATTGAAGGGCATGTTGGCTGGCTGTCCATAGGTGGCGATACCTGGCGCTGGACACTGCCACCAGCTGTTTCTGATGACGAGCTCCCCCTGCTTCTTTCTGGAACTCGTCTCCTCCTACTCCTCTCTGACTCCCCCTCTAAACTGTCCCCCTGTTCATCTCCTCTATTGGGAACCCACGTGGCATCCGTATCATCGTCATCATCATAATCATCCTGCCCAGCTTCGCTTGCCTCAGGCACCTCCAAAACTGCACCAACAGCAGGTACTTCATCATCCTCCTCCTCACACGTTACGTCCATAGTGTCGCCTAACTCAGACATATGAGGTGGTGTAACTTGCTTAGCACCTTCATCTGGTTGTAACAATAATGGCTGTGTATCAGTGATTTCCCCACCAAATAACTCCTGCGAAGTGTCAAATGCAGTGGATGTGGTGCTTGTAGTAGTGCTGGTGGCTGCGGAAGATGAGGTGTTCTGTGTTAAATAGTCAACCACGTCCTGACAATATTGGGAGTTGATGGGACGTGCCTTCTTCTGAGCACTGTACTTTGGTCCAAGCCACACAAAATCACATCAGCATGACCTCGCACAGACCTTTCCTGGGTGGCCGTCCTCTGGGTCTGCCTCTACCTCTGCCTCTACCTGTTTTGTCCGTTTTGCCCATATCGGGGGGATGAAGTGAAAGGTATGCACTGACTTGACTAATACAATGTGCAGTCACACAGGTGCAGTTAAGAGGTATGCACGGAGTGGTATATCACACTGCGTGCACTCACGTAGGTAGGTGGGTGCACTGAAGACAACAGGTAGGTATATGCAGTGATGAGTATTACAAATGTGCACCTGTCACACACACGTACCGTGAACAGGTACAGTGACTGGTGGTATTAAATATCACACTGCGTGCGCTCACGTAGGTGGGTGGGTGCACTGAAGTGAACAACAGGTAGGTATATGCAGTGATGGGTATTACAATGTGCACCTGTCACACACAGACAGGTACTGGACAGGCACAGTGACACTGCATGCGCTCATGTAGGTAGGTGGGTGCACTGAAGTGAACAACAGGTAGGTATATGCAGTGATGGGTATTACAATGTGCACCTGTCACACACAGACAGGTACCGGGCAGGCACAGTGACACTGTGTGCACTCAAGTAGGTAGGTGGGTGAACTGTGAACAACAGGTAGGTATATGCAGTGATGGTTATTACAACGTGCACCTGTCACACACAGACAGGTACCGTACAGGCACAGTGACACTGCGTACGCTCACGTAGGTAGGTGGGTGCACTGTAAACAACAGGTAGGTATATGCAGTGATGGGTATTATAATGTGCACCTGTCACACACAGACAGGTACCGGACAGGCACAGTGACACTGCGTTCGCTCACGTAGGTAGGTGGGTGCACTGTGAACAACAGATAGGTATATGCAGTGATGGGTATTATAATGTGCACCTGGCACAGTAGTAATTATACCACCAAGGGGCCAAAGGCCAGCTGCGACTGACTGACAGGGCTGTATATAATGCAAGTGGGCCACACAAAAAAAAAATAGATTACAAGAACAAGATAAGCTCTCAAAAGAGCTGTTGAGGGGTGCTTTTTTATCAATAAGAATCAGCAAGGAGCAAGCTAAGAAGCCTACAAGAGCCTAACTAAGTTATCCCTATAGGTCTCTGCACAGCAGCTCTCCCTTCTCTAATTACTGCAGGCACACAAGTGAGTCCAATGCCTGACGCTGCCTGCCTTTTATAAGGGGGGTGGGACTCCAGGAGGGAGTGTAGCCTGATTGGCTACAATGTGCCTGCTGACTGTGATGTAGAGGGTCAAAGTTGACCCTAATGATGCACTATGGGGGCAAATCGGAAAAGTTTGCGGTTCTCCGCGAACGCGAACTACGGAAGTTCGCCGGCGAACCGTTCGGGCCATCTCTACTGATGTATCGCTGTTGTGCAGTGGATATAGAGGGATCACAGTAGCAATAAATAGTGCTGATCTCCTTGTTGTTAAGCAGTAATTAATATATATGCCGTTAGTTCGTCATCTAGCAATAAAGTTCCAGCGTAATTACGTTGGTATCAATGTACGGTGTGAAGCTTACCACATCCGTAGTTTGAAGAATTTCAGCATGGATTTTCCCCAGGACCGCTCGATCCAGATAGCCCCGGCCGGCGGCTTAACAAGAGAGTCTGTGCTCTGCTGCTAGTGTGGTTCAAATGCGCAGGGTCGGCAGACCAGGTCCTGGAACGCATGTTTCCGCGTTCCACGTAGGAAACAGGAAGTCCAGCCCTCAGATTCTGATTGGTGGTGACGTCAGTCCCTTCAGCCAATCGATTACGCGTTTCAAAAGCTGTACGGCTTCCTTCGTCAGAGCTAGGTCTCCGGGGGCAATTGGACACTTTTATTCCCTGCGCTTGTCAATCTTAGCCCATCTAGGTATTCCCATCAGTCTTATTAGCAATACCTATTTCTCCAATGATGATATATTTATGGGTATCAATATACTCATAGTACTGAGGAGGAGTAATATGCTATGAACCTTAATCAATCATTCTGCATTCATCCATACAGTTAATAAAAGCTTTAAATGGCGTTTAAACATCAAAAGTATGTCAAAAATAGATTTATTTCATATATATGCATGTGTACAGAGTCTATACTCATATAGAGCATAAGGGATCGGTTGAAAAGGGCGCCCGAGCTGCCTGTATGAAAAGGGCGTCGCCATAGACATCAATGTTATTTCTGGAAATATGGGCTACAAGGTGTAGAAAAGGGCGCCTGAGTTTTGATATAGGCTACAAGTGGGCTCCCCTTTGTAGCCCATATTTTTTCGGCTACAAGGTTTTCGGCTACAAGCGGGCTCCCCTTTGTAGCCCATATTTTTTTCGGCTACAGTAAGGTACCCCTCTGTAGCCCATATTTTTTGTAGCCGAAGCACTGTAAGCCGAATTATTTCATTCCCCCACTATCCATGGCGGCCTGGAGGGGGAATAGTAATTAACACATCCCGGAGTTTTTTTCTAGCCGAAATTTGTATATGGGCTACAAGCGCTGGAAGCCGAATTATTTCATTCCCCCACTATCCATGGCGGCCTGGAGGGGGAATAGTAATTAACACATCCCGGAGTTTTTTTGTAGCCGAAGTTTTTATATGGGCTACACCAGGCGCCTTGTTTTTTTTGTAGCCGAAGTTTTTATATGGGCTACACCAAGCGTCTTTTTTGTAGCCGAAGTTTATATGGGCTACACCAGGCGCCTTTTTTGTAGCCGAAGTTGGTATATATATGGGCTCCACCAGGCACCCTTTTTTACCGGCGCCCTTTTCATGTAGACCCAGAGCATAACTCTATGTACCTTAATAAAAGTCAATATAATTTATATATTGTTCGCAGCCCAAAGAGAATATGTAGAAATCATTGCTAGCAAATACTGGTTCACATACAAGGAATAACGATGTGCAAAACAGTGAAACATACAATGAAGCATATTATATTAATTCTTTCTTTCTCATCATTTTCCCGTCTCCATCCCCCCAAGATCAGATCAAAATTCTCCTTTCAATTAAGTAAAAAAGCACATTTGAAATGCTGATCCAAAAAGGCATCAAAAGGATAAAGCCGAACTTCACTGATAAGCTAAAACATGAAGGCCCAGTGCACACCAAAAACCGCTAGCAGATCCGCAAAATGCTAGCAGATTTTGAAACGCTTTTTGTTATTTTTCTATGGCGTTTTGCTAGCGTTTTGCGGATTGCTGCAGCGGATTTCAGTATAGTAGATTTCATATATTGTTACAGTAAAGCTGTTACTGAACAGCTTCTGTAACAAAAACGCCTGCAAAACCGCTCTGAACAGGCGTTTTTCAGAGCGGTTTGCGTTTTTCCTATACTTAACATTGAGGCAGAAACGCACCCGCAATCCAAAATCTGCTGCAGCCCGGGAGTATGTGTTTCTGCAAAACGCCTCCCGCTCTGGTGTGCACCAGCCAATTGAAATACATTACCCTAGCGGATCCGCACCCGCAGGCGGATCGCAAACCGCAGCGGAAACGCTCTGGTGTGCACTAGGCCGAAGAGAGGAAATCACTGAAAAAATTAAAAGAGGATTTGTCAATATTTATAAGACCAACAGATAAGGGCGGGGGCCTGGTGATCCAAAATTTTGAAGACTACAGGGTGGAGGCTAATAGACAACTGGCCGATACCACCACATACATGAAATTGAGATCTGATCCAACTGCACGGTTTATAAAGGAATTAAATAGACATATAACCAAAGGGAAAGAACATAACATCTTAAACTCACAGGAGATCAACTATCTGAATATAAGAAACCCAAGAATACCGGTTTATTACCATCTACCGAAAATTCCTAAACGTCTTGAATCGCCCCCTGGACGGCCGATTGTATCGGGTATTGGATCATTGACGTCTCGCAATATGTGGACTGCTATTCACAGAAGGAGAAGGAACAATATATAAATTATATTGACTTTTATTAAGGTACATAGAGTTATGCTCTATATGAGTATAGACTCTGTGCACATGCATATATATGAAATAAATCTATTTTTTGACATACCGTACTTTTGATGTTTAAACACCATTGAAAGCTTTTATTAACTGTATGGATGAATGCAGAATGATTGATTAAGGTTCATAGCATATTACTCCTCCTCAGTACTATGAGTATATTGATACCCATAAATATATCATCATTGGAGAAATAGGTATTGCTAATAAGACTGATGGGAATACCTAGATGGGCTAAGATTGACAAGCGCAGGGAATAAAAGTGTCCAATTGCCCCCGGAGGCCTAGCTCTGACGAAGGAAGCCGTACAGCTTTTGAAACGCATAAGCGATTGGCTGAAGGGAGTGACGTCACCACCAATCAGAATCTGGGGGCCGGACTACCTGTTTCCTACGTGGAACGCGGAAACATGCGTTCCAGGACCTGGTCTGCCGACCCTGCAATTTGAACTACACTAGCAGCAGCGCACAGACTCTCCTGATAAGCCGCCAGACGGGGCTATCTGGATTGAGCGGTCCTGGGCAAAATCCATGCTGAACTTCTTCAAACTACGGATGTGGTAAGCTCCACATTGTATATTGATACCAACGTAATTACGCTGGAACTTTATTGCTAGATGACAAACTAACGCCATATGTATTAATTACTGCTTAAAGAGACTCCGTAACAAAAATTGCATCCTGTTTTTTATCATCCTACAAGTTCAAAAAGCTATTCTAATGTGTTCTGGCTTACTGCAGCACGTTCTACTATCACCATCTCTGTAATAAATCAACTTATCTCTCTCTTGTCAGACTTGTCAGCCTGTGTCTGGAAGGCTGCCAAGTTCTTCAGTGTTGTGGTTCTGCTATGAACTCCCCCTTCCAGGCCCCTGTATGCACACTGCCTGTGTGTTATTTAGGATTAGAGCAGCTTCTCTCTTCTCTCTTATCTTTTACAAGCTGGATAAATCGTCCTCTGAGCTGGCTGGGCTTTCACATACTGAAGAATTACAGACAAGGGCAAAGCTGTTTGCAGGAAGAAACAAGCAGCCTGAAACTTCAGTGCATGAGAACAGGGGGAAAGAAACACACAAATAATCTCTTGAGATTCAAAAGGAAGGCTGTATACAGCCTGATTGTGTATGGATGTATTTTCTATGTGTGGACATACTGTACATCAACCTACTTCCTGTTTTGGTGGCCATTTTGTTTGTTTATAAACAAACTTTTTAAAACTGTTTTTAACCAATTTTAATGCGGCGAGGAGCGGCGAAATTGTGTCAGAGGGTAATAGGAGATGTCCCCTAACGCACTGGTATGTTTACTTTTGTGCGATTTTAACAATACAGATTCTCTTTAACAACAAGGAGATCATCACTATTTATTGCTACTGTGATCCCTCTATATCCACTGGACAACAGCGATACATCAGACTGTCCTTTAGGGCTGAAGAGGCAGCTGATCTACAGTATACATTATAGCAGCAGGGGAGGTGATTTACTGAACCACTAACTGGCATGCCACAGTGTGACTGTATGTATGACTGTTTGAATGTTAACAGGATCCTTTGCATTTCATTTTATACTGTTTTATTGTATATATCAATAGATTTTTACTGTGTATGCTTTCATTTGCTAACCATTAAATACATTGTATATGGTATATGGTCTAATTAGTCCATAAGCGCTCCCTATATCTATACTGTACAATTCATATTTGGTGGTTGGGGATACCACCCATCTAGGGTAGCAGCTGATCTAACAAGTCAAACACACTAAACCACGGCCCTTAGGTGCAAGAACTGCAAATTAAATATTTAACATTTCTATTTTCCTTATGTGTGTGGAGTGAGCCTTGGTCTTACATAGTGAATTGTCAACTGTCACCATCTCCAGTTATAAGATCTTGGCCACAGGATTAATGGTCATTAGTATTTAGTTTACCTAGCACAGCTTTTCCTGTAACACAGCGACCCAGGACTGAGGGAATCTTTGCACTCATTACCCATAGCAACAACTCATGTTTCTTGTTGCATTTGCAAATTAGCACTGATAAACTATAGCTATAAGAAGGTAGGATAAAAATGTAAGGGTACCTAAAGTGTTTCTGTACCCCCCACCAGAGAGAGAAAACATGAGCCCATTAGCAGTGCAGTTCTTACCAAATGATCGTATTTTTGATAAGATCCTTCAGATGTATTCACATAGTATTAAAGCAAATGTGTACTAGCCAGGCAACAAAAAAGTTAGATATTTACCTAGGCAGAGGGGAGCCTATGGATAGTCCAGAGGTTTTTCATGTCCGCCTCAATAAAACGGACACTGGCCTGGAACCTCTGACAGTTTGTGGCTACATTACCTTTGTAAACGAGCGCGGCTGTAGTGTGACTGCGCAAGTACCGTGCCTGCACAGTAGCATGAAGCCGCTTGTAGCTGAGCGTCTTTGTTAAGGCGCAACCATAGTCACACAAGCGTAGTAAACAAGGCAGCCCATACCACTTGCCTGCCAGGCATACATGAAGTAGAGGTGCAAGAAGCCAAGAAAATGTGGGCATCTTCGATAGCCACTATTACTATAGTGAAATACTGGTAAAAATGACTGATATTTTACTATCATCTAACCTGATCCTATTCTTGCTTGAACCCACTCTCCCGCTCACTCCACACACATAAGGAAAATAGAAATGTTAAATATTTAATTTGCAGTTCTTGCACCTAAGGGCCGTGGTTTAGTGTGTTTGACTTGTTAGATCAGCTGCTACCCTAGATGGGTGGTATCCCCAACCACCAAATATGAATTGTACAGTATAGATATAGGGAGCGCTTATGGACTAATTAGACCATATACCATATACAATGTATTTAATGGTTAGCAAATGAAAGCATACACAGTAAAAATCTATTGATATATACAATAAAACAGTATAAAATGAAATGCAAAGGATCCTGTTAACATTCAAACAGTCATACATACAGTCACACTGTGGCATGCCAGTTAGTGGTTCAGTAAATCACCTCCCCTGCTGCTATAATGTATACTGTAGATCAGCTGCGTCCTGCTGGACGCTTGGTCACGCTGTGCTCCCAGCGTGACCAAGCGTCCAGCAGGACGCGAAACGGCCGTCGCAAGCCCCTACTGATGCCCGGCATCCCCACCTCCACCTCACAAGCCACCATTTTGACCACCCGTGCGACACACTTGTGGTATGTAACCCCAACGATTATGGACTTTGCTGAATAAATTTACAGACGGAAGGTGCCCGGACGTTTTTCTTTCCTCTTTGTTTCTTGAGTTCTGATACCTGTCATGTCTACCATGCTGTCCTGAAGTGCACACGTCTTAGCAAGATATGAATCAGGGGCTACTGGAAGGAAGGTGAGAGGAGTAATTGTTTGCCTACACTTTTGTCACTGACAACTGCTTACAATATTGGTGGGGAGTGCCACTCACGAAACGCTGTGTCTACATGTCATATCAAGTGAACCCACTCTCTATCAATGCCTAATCGTAACCAACCCCTTCACCACCAACCAACACCTAGCACTACACAATCCATCAAACCGATGCTTAACCCTAATTGCCCCTCCAGCCGATGCTTAACCCTAGCCAACCCCTTCCCTGACTAATACCTAACCCTAACCGATCCCCCAACCAATGCTTGACCCTAATCGACCCCCTCAACCCATGCCTCAATCTAACCAATCCCCCCACTGATGCCTAACCCTAACCATTCCCTGCCATATAATCCCCACCGATATTCACTCCCATATGCCTAACCCTAACCTAACTGCATCTTCAAATAGCGGGCACGAGAGGTGTCTCTGGGAAGTTTCGGTGCCACCACAGTGGATGCTCCCACTATTTGTAGCTGCAGTATGTATGGCAGGCGGCCCCAGCGCCCACTATTTTATCAGGCATCTCTGGCACCCAAATGTCAGGTTATAGCCGCTAATCATGGCTATTAACATGGACACCTATGGCGGGGCACAAACTTCCTAAAGTGCCTCGGGGATCTACATTTCTTGCTTCAGCCTGCCAGATGGTAACATAGGATGTGGCACACATTCTTTAAATCATGTCATGGCTTGAGAAGTGGTGATGTGAAAGCTTCCGTGTGTGTGTGTGCGCGCGTGCGTGCGTGCTTGTGTGTGTGTGTGTATTTATACACTGTATGCATATATATATATATATATATATATATATATATATATATATATATGCACTGTATGCATATATATTCAGCCAAGGAAACATTGCAGCTCTATTGCTTTCGTTTGGCTACGTTCCAGCTTGCATTCAGCTCAGGTGGAATCCCAGATTATTTTGCATTGATCCTTGCCATTCAAACGTCAGACTGTGGAAGAAACCACTAGAGGGCACCCTGTTTTCACACAATTCCTGGCTTGATCTTTTGTCCTTTATTGCTCTCTTTACAGTTGGAAGACTTTGACACAAAGACAGTTAGCTATTGATGCAGGCTGGTTGCAAAATGTAATTAAAACTTGGGTAAATACTGTGAACAGAGGTAACCTGCCAATGAGAATGTTCTTATTTATCTTGACTTGTTTAAAAGGTAACAGAGAGGCAAAAAAAACTTTATACAAACAGGCCAGACAGAGAAGGTTATGATAACATGGCACACTACGTGGGGGGACTCAAAGAATCATATCAGACAATATTCATAACTTTGAGCATACTTGGTTATAGAAGCTACTCATACCATAAAATAGAGACAGAGGTTCACTTCTGTGAAAAATACATGTCATAACACCCAGTAAGACCAGGTTCACACTACACCCCTTTAAACAGATGTGTAGTAATCCATTGGTTTCAGTTTTGTTTGACCATTGATGTCCATTTTTTTTGTCCACTGATGCCTGTGCTGCAATACATGCATTTTTCTTCTGTTTTAATGGACTGAAGATAACCATTTTGATGATTAGAGATGGCCCAAACGGTTCGCCCGGCAGGTAGTTCGCGCGGATATCAGCTACCTGCGCCCGCGGCGGGTAGTGGACACATAGCGCGTTCGACCTGCCTCCTATGCCTTGTCAGTGGGCTAAACTTTGACCCTCTACATCACAGTCAGCAGACACATGGCAACCAATCAGCCTGCACTCACCCACGGACTTCCGCCCCCCGTATAAAAACGCTGCAGCGTCGGCCATGTTCTCACTCTGCTGATCTTGCTATAGTGAGAGGAAGGCAGAGACATTTGGAGATAGGGAAAGCATTAGTTAGGCTGGTATTAGCTTGCTCCTCGCTCAATGTTGTTGCTGAAAGCACCCAAAGCTCTTTTGAGAGCTAATATTCTCTGTTTTTTTTGTGTGTGTGATAGGCATAGATACAGCCCTGTCGCAGCTGGGCCTAGTTGCTGACTGTACTGTGCCAGGCCCAGCACACTCTGTATTACCATTGCATATCTTTTCACTGTATCTGTGATTTAATTTACTAAAGCATAGCTGTCTTTGTGGGTGACACTGTATAGATAGAACCCACAGACAGTTGCCAGCCAGTCCAGCTGGGATTTGTAGTCCCACACTGGCAGCACGCTGTATTACCATACCATTGCATATCTTTTCACTGCATTTGTGAGTTAACTTACTAAAGCATAGCTGTCTTTGTGGGTGACAGTGCATATATATAGAGCCCACAGACAGTTGCCAGCCAGTCCAGCTGGGATTTGTAGTCCCACACTGGCAGCACACTGTATTACCATACCATTGCATATATTTTCACTACATTTGTGATTTAACTTACTAAAGCATAGCTGCCTTTGTGGGTGACACTGCATAGATAGAGCCCACAGACAGTTGCCAGGCCAGCTGGGATTTGTAGTCCCACCACTGGCAGCACACTCTATTATACCAGTGCATACCTTCCCATTGTACCTGTGTGACAGCACACTCTATTACACCAGTGCATACCTTTCCTCTGTACCTGTGTGACAGCACACTCTATTACACCAGTGCATACTTTTCCTCTGTACCTGTGTGACAGCACTCTCTATTATACCAGTGCATACCTTTCCACTGTACCTGTGTGACAGCACACTGTATTATACCAGTGCATACCTTTTCACTGTACCCGAGTTTCTTTGCGGGTTTTACAGGTCAGCAAGTACAGTAGTGTGTTTTTGGAGCTAGTGATTTTTGTGACTTTGTCTATTTTTGGAAGGAGGACACCAGTCTTGAAGAGTGGCTAAGGCTCCACTTGAGAAAGGAGTATTATGTCCCCTAAAACGTTGCTTCTTTGCGAGCCTCACGCTTATCCACCTGTACTTCCTTTTGGTAATATGTTTATTGCAAACTGCATTTCACTTTGCGACAATCCCTGCTAGCTGAGTGTTTCCTCTTAGCAGGAACAGATTGGCGCATGCCTCCTGGTTTATGCTCATGTATGGTTTTGTCTTGTGTACATTTTCTACTGCATAATGTGTTGCCTTCCTGTAAACATGAGTTTTTGCTATGTCTATGTACATTCCACTTTTGTATATCAATCATTTTGATGTTAGTCGACATGTTTTGTAAAATGAAAAAATACTTTTTATAAATGTTTGTAGCAATAAAACAAACAAAAAATGTGTTGTTTGCAAGTTCTTGTATAGTAATAAGTATGCATAGTTTTGTTTTTGCATTTCTAAGGCTGGAAGCCTACAGAAATGTTTTATTATGGTTTATAGCATCAGGACCAATATCTCTGGAAATACTGATTACTTTGACATTTTCACTGCAGATAAGCTCTAATTATGTACAGCACTTCACTGGCTGCAGTTATACTGACAAGTGTAAACAAGAGAACTGACAAATGTGAGCTTGGTACTATTAAAACATTTATTGCCATGAAAGGGGCATATGCATGAACAGATCCAACATAGATACAAAGTGGATGCAATACTTATCGCAGGGATGCTGTGTGGAGGCAGTGGGTGCCAGGGTGGCGTACAGTTAAAAATGTCACAGGGTGAAAAATGGCGCACCGTTCCGCCGATAAATGTATCATAAAACGCTATTCACTGTTTTCATGTAAATACATTGTTTAACCTTCCTGGCGGTAACCCTGAACGTAGTTCGGGGTAAGCCACGCAGGAGGATTTCTCAGGCCCTGCTGGGCCGATTTGCATAATTTTTTTTTGCAACACGCAGCTAGCACTGCGCTAGCTGCGTGTGCACTTCGATCGCCGCCGCTCCGCGCCGATTAGCCGCCGCTCGCCGCGCCGCCAACCTCCCCCCCTAGACCCTGTGCGCTGCCTGGCCAATCAGTGCCAGGCAGCGCTGAGGGGTGGATCGGGACTCCCAATGACGTCACGACGTCGGTGACGTCATCCCGCTCATCGCCATGGCGATGGGGGAAGCCCTCCAGGAAATCCCGTTCTTTGAACGGGATTTCCTGATCACAGATCGCCGGAGGCGATCAAAGCGGGTGGGGGAATGCCGCTGTACATGATTTTAAAAAAATATATTTTAAAAAAACTGCTGCGCTGTCCCCTGGCGGTTTTTAATAGACCGGCAGAAGGGTTAATATATTAAAACGGTAAATAGCGTTTTATTACATTAATCAGCGGAACGGTGCTCCATTAAAAAATGCAGGGGGGCTAGTATTAGGCAGTGGGGGTCGGGGGTGGGAGGGAGAGAGGCAGCGGGGCACTGGTGTTAGGCACCGGGGGTGGAGGGAGGATATATGCATATGCATACATTACCTTGTCCTGGCCGGCGATCTTCATCGCTCCTTCACTTCCTAGTTAGTTTGCAGGAGTCCTGCAGCCAGCCAATCACTATGCGGGGACTGAAGCCACATGGTGATTGGCTGGATGCAGGACTACAGCAAACTAACTGAGGAAGTGAAGGAGCGATAACCGGCCGGGACAAGGTAATGTATGCCTATGCACACATCCTCCCTCCACCTAATCCTACTCCCTCCCGTGTCCCGCTGCCTCTCCCCCCTGACCCCCGCTGCATAACACTAGCCTTCTGCATTTTTTAAGACTTATAATGCTATTTAGCATTATAAGTGTAAGGCACACTGCATGCACCATTTTTAACACTTATAATGCTAAATAGCATTATATAATTGAAGTCAATGCGGAGCCATTTCTATTGCCCCAGCTCTGTGTGCCATTTTTATCTATACCGCCAGGGGGTGCACAGCCTGACGACCGTTTCGCTTGTAATCTGAGCTTCTTCTGAGGCTTGAAGTGCACTACACCAATCTACTTTCTATGCCTGATCTGTTCATGCATATGCACCTTTCATGACAATAAAAGTTTTCAATAGTGCCAATCTCACATTTCCCAGTTCTCTTGTTTGCATATGAAGCCTATACCCTTGCTTTGAGCACAATGAATGTTTGGAACTGGTCGCTCACACAACCTTATTGAGCCTCCTCACTGCAGTTGTTTAATCTGTGTGTCTACCTTCCTCTTCTGATACTGATAAGTGTGATGGAGTTGAATTATTTTTCCTTATTGTTTTTTTTCACGTTTTCTATATAAAGCCTTTTAAGCACCCAACAAGCATAAATGTCCAAAACATATGTTGATAAAAGTATTATTGAAGTTAAACAGAAGCATCTTATTTTGAGTGATGTTTTTGGAGTGGGAGGTTAAAGTTAAAAAAAAGTTATTTTATAGATCAGGTGAAAAACAGGTAAGGAGAGATAAGGTAAGGTAGGTTTTATGAATCAACCCCAATGATCCTTAAAGATTACCAGGTAAAAATGACAGAGCCTGTCATGAAAACTTCTACTTTTTCTCCATCATTTAGCAGATGGTTCATTGGAGCAGATGACATGACTTTAGTTTTCTTGAAGTTAAGCAGTAGACCAGCTTTGGCACTTTCTTGTTATCCAGGATCCAGGATATATAACCAACTAATTATATAGCCCCACTTCATATAAAGCTGCAAATGCATAGACAGTGAAAGTGTAAAAAAAAAGGGGGGCTCTGAATCCAATGTTAACAGGTACAATTACCGTATCAGCACTGCCTTTCCTATGCTAGGTACACACAATGCTTTTTTTCGGTCGATTTTCTGTCCAATCATTTTTCCGCTTGATTTTCCGTTCGATTCTCTTATCCTTATCAATTTCCATTCACTTCTATGAGAAATCGACCAGAAAAAAGATCGGAAATACTATCGGACATGACGAAAATTATCTATCAAACCATCTATCACAAAATTGTATGGTGTGTACCTAGCATAAAAACACTAGCTATGAAAAGACTGACACTGTCATGTCCACAGCAGAGCCCACAAGGGTTGTAAGTAGGTTGCTTATGGGGATCATTAAATAGAGTGTACCACATAAATACACGAACTTAAATATGCATTAGCCAAGCACTGTTCTTAAAGCAGAACTGTAGATAGGTATCAAATAGGGATGCTCATTCGGATTCCGCGGAAATGCAATTTCCGAAATTCCGATCGGAAATTGCATTTCCGCATCGGAATGCGGAAATCGGTAATGTAAGTGCCGTAGGCGGATTTCCGCCGGAAATCGCGGAAATTTCCGCCGGAAATCGCGGAAATTCCACCCGACTTTAACATCGATTTTCTCAAAAACTATAAGGTCTTTTTGAAAACTTTTTTTTGCATCTTGTTCACAAGATTCGGTTTAATAAACCCTGAAAATTTGGTGTTTCTAGGACTTAAGGGGGCTTTGTTATTAACCATTAAAGTCGGTGGATTTTTACTGTAATGTAAAATGCAGAAAATCTGCATCTGCCTATTTTCTGCATTTTATATTACAGTAAAAATCCGCCTACTTTAGCAGTTAATAGCAAAGCCACCGTAAGTCCTAGAAACACCAAATTTTTCGGGTTTATTAAACAGAATCTTCTGAACAAGATGCAAAAAAAAGTTTTCAAAAAGACCTTATAGTTTTTGAGAAAATCGATGTTAAAGTCGGGCGGAATTTCCGCGATTTCCGGCGGAAATTCCGCATTAGAATGCGGAAATTGGTAGCGGAAGGCGGAATCGGTAATCGGTACATGACGGAATGCGGATTTACCGCGGAATCGGAAATTGGCATTCCGACCATCCCTAGTATCAAACACACTGTTTCACTTACCTGGGGCTTCTGCAAGCCCCCAGCAGCCGTCCTGTCCCGCGCCAATTCTCCACAAGCCTCCGTTCTCTCATCGCTGTTCCGTTCCTCGACTTGTAAGTCGAGGCCAGCGCAATCTTGCCAAGCGTATCTTTTCTTCACGTTCCCCTCTGGATATGCGTGGCCAGAGCCATGCAGGCGCAGTGGCCCGGCAGTGAAACCAAAAGTAGCTGGCGGCGGGAGAATGGTGACTCGTGGAGGACCGGCATGGGACAGGACGGCTGCTGGGGGCTTGCAGAAGCCCCAGGTAAATGAAACAGTGCGTTTGATACCTATCTACAGTTCCGCTTTAATTGATCAAGACAAGTTACTTACAGTTGTAGCCCATTACCACCACCAAAGTAAAAGAATGGCCCAGGACCTCGTGGGTCTTCTGACTTCTTGTTTATGAGTTGAGATGCATCTGAGGAAGACTTTTGGTTACCTACAGATGATTCCACTTTAGCTGCTTCCAGCACTTCCATGTCGTTGGTATCAAACCCAGCTGTTCAGTGTAAAAGAAATAAGTAAATAAATGCTAAGCTATTCAGTTACTTGTGCAGAGAGCAAAAAACTTCTGATAAGTTAATTATTAACTCCAACATCATGTGGCTACTCATGCCAAGCTTAAAAAAACAAAAAAAATGACTAGCAAAATGATACATTTGAATATGAACATAAGAAGTGTAGATAATATACTATGATTTAGTAATGTGCCCACCCCACTTCTGATGCAAAATAATAAAACACATTTTTTTTCCTTTATGGTCTGTTACCCAAAGGGGATAAATAAAGATATTGCTTTGTACCACGCTCACACACATGTTGCACTAGTATTATCAAAATCTTCAAGCAGACAAGTGACTTTATACTGTTTCCTTTCAGACACAAATCAACTCTGCTCTGTGATGTGATCTCTCTCCAAGTCCAATGCCTGTGCTTATATCGGATCAGTGAATAATGGCGCACAGCACCTATGCATAAAAATGGCGCCGCATTAAAAAGATACGCTTATCGCTATTTATCGTTAGTACTGCATAATAATGGCGCACAGGGAAAAAAGAAGAAAAACGGCACACACTAACGTTATTTATCAATAGTGCCGTTCATATGCCAAACAGCAGACGTTATTGCCCACAGTAACGTTATTTATCAATAGTGCCGTTCATATGCCAAACAGCAGATGTTATTGCCCACAGTAACGTTATTTATCAATAGTGCCGTTCATATGCCAAACAGCAGACGTTATTGCCCACAGTAACGTTATTTATCAATAGTGCCGTTCATATGCCAAATAGCAGACGTTATTGCCCACAGTAACGTTATTTATCAATAGTGCCGTTCATATGCCAAACAGCAGACGTTATTGTGCACAGTAACGTTATTTATCAATAGCGCCCTACATAAGCCAACTGCAGACGTTATTTAACTGCAAAACAGTAAATGGATTTAATGTAACACTGTCAAGATTAGGGTTAGGCACGACCAGGGGAGATTTAGGCTTAGGCACCACCAGGCGGGTGGTTAGGGTTAGGCACCACCAGGGGGGTGGTTAGGGTTAGGCATGACCAGGGGGGTGGTTAGGGTTAGGCACGACCAGGGGGTTGATTAGGGTTAGGCACCACCAGGGGGGTGGTTAGGGTTAGGCACCACCAGGGGGGTGGTTAGGGTTAGGCACCACCGGGGGGTGGTTAGGGTTAGGCACCATCAGGGGGGTGGTTAGGGTTATGCACCACCAGGGGGGGTTTAGGGGTTAGGGATAGGTACAGAGAGGGTTCTGTGTGTTAACGCTAAATAACGATAAGGCTTTAACGCTAAATTACAATAAGGCTTTAACGTTAAATAGCGATAAGCGGCAAACAGATTAGCGGCAACACCGTGCGCCATTATTCGCAGGCACCATTTTCAGATGGATCCCCTTATATAGTCTCTGCCAGTGAAGCTACCAGTCATGCAATACAGCCAGCAGTGCCATTCAAGAAAGCCATAGGGTGACATTGCTAAGGCTAGCAAAGACAATGGAAATAGCAGCACACAATTCATGTTGTTTGATACACACACATACAGTGGCATAAAATCAGGAGCCAATTTATCATTAGCAATTTGGGGGCCTGCTCCATGTGCAGCTCATCAGGTATGGGGAAAGGGCATCACCTTGAATGGCAATTAAGTCGCCTATTTTCATCGCACAAAATCGCCACATCCCGTTGTAGGAGCAGTGACAGCCCTATGGATAGAGTGGCGGGTCCTGTAGCAGTAACGCGCTGCATGCATTGCATTACTGGCCAACTTGTGCACTAACCCTGGAAGTAAGGCATACTTTCAATACAAAGTATGCCTCACTAATCTGGTCGCACGAGACTATAACGTGTAATACGTTTTCTCGGGTGCTTTGCGATCAATAATGATTTCACCACACCAAGTGTGAAAGCAGCTTTAATGACTTTACTCCTATGCTGCTCCTGCTTACAGAAGTCAGTAAAAAGCTGGCAGATCTGAGTGACTTAAGACTAGTCCATCTCCTCATGGGGATACTCAGTCCTTGCAAAGGATCTATACAAAGGATCCATATATTTTCTGCATGCAAAATTGGACAGGGAATCACAACCTATTGAAATCAATAGGCTGTCATCAGTTTTGCATGCAGTGGGGAAAAAAACGGACAGCATACTACAAAAGTATGCATTGCACATCCAATTATATGACATGGTTACAGAGATTTTGATGCATTCCCACATCACTGTAGTGAAAACGGGCCTTAAGTGCTTTTGAAAATAAAGGCAACCTGCAGAATCCTACATGAAAAGATGGACTATTCCAATACCTGTCAGATCTGTAACATTTTAACTGCCTTCTGTAAGTGACAGAAACATAGGAGAAAGGTAATTTATAGTGCATTTTACTCAGAGAAGTCCAAAACAGGCTGTCATGTTGGGTTGATGGGGTTCTGTAAAACGTATAAGGTATAGGCTTGCTATACACCAGTGGTTTTGGGTGTAAGCCTGGCTTCAGGGGCAAAAAGAGATAATTTGCGTATTTAGAAGTGATGCATTATGGGACACCACAGTTGCTCAGTTAAAGCTTTTGTTTTAAGAAGGCAAATTACACTGAGTATTTTACATAGAAGATCATTTTTAGCACATTGCCAAAGCTTTTACTAATTTTAAAGAGGAACTATTAGCAATAATAGAAAATGGAATGAAGATGGCGCTGGACTCAGACGCCACGGCCACAGGGCTCCGAATTTTTTTCTACTTTTCTCCCTAATTCACCCTCGCTGCACTTACCCGATCTCCCCTATCTCTCTGGGGAACGGGCGCGCATCGCAGGCTGCTGAGCGGGTTGAGGAGGACAGGAGGACGAGAGGCTTTTGGGCTCCGGTAGGCTCCGGCAGGGTCTATCGCAGCCGGGGGACGGGAGGAGCACCATGCGGCCGAGCATCGTCCGCTGCCTACGCTGCCTCCACTCAACCTCCGATGCTGCGCTGGAGGGAACCACCAGCAGCACCGGGTCCTGCCACTGCTGGGGACTGTGTCAGCCAGCCACCGCTGGGGACTTTGTCAGCCTGCTCCGCGGCACCACCTTGGCTGCTCCGGCCCTCCCACGTGGTCCTGACAAGTGGAGCTCCAGACCTCCCGGGCTCATCTGCCTTAGCCTGCGCACCACCAGCTGCCATCCCACGTCCTCCAGCGTGTCACCACCACCACCTGAGGATCAGCGCCCACTGTGGTCAACAGGAAATGGTTCTGATCTCTGTTCTTGGAGTATAGCTGGTGCAGCGGTTGCTACCAGCTATCTCTTCTGTTCTGCCTCTCTGGATCGCGCTAGCCACTTTTCGCTAGCGCTGTGGATCCTTCTGTTCTGTCTCCTAATATCGCGCTAGCCACTTTTCGCTAGCGCTGGGGATCCTTCTGTTCTGTCTCCTGGGATCGCGCTAGCTACTTTTCGCTAGCGCTGGGGATCCTTCTGTTCTGTCTTCTGGGATCGCGCTAGCCACTCTTCGCTAGCGCTGGGGATCCTATCTCTCGCTTGTCCCTGTTTTCGTGTGTCTGTCTTGTCTGCTACGCTTGCTGGAGGCTCGGTGAGGTAACCGTTAAGCAAGCGCTCGTGTCCTCTGTTTCATGTTTGTCTGTCGATGGTTAGTTAGGCGTGCTTGTCTCTATTGTGCTTATCACGTGGAGACCGCATAACCGCGTGCACTGTTGCGAATGAGTGCGGTGTTCGCGGTTAGCTAGCGTTTGTTATTTTCCGCATCTTCTCATTGTATTATTTGCTGTGCCTTTGCTACCCTTGTATTCTATTCTGATCTGCCTTGTGTCACGTCTGGCGATCGCACCTCTCGTGATCGCTTTCCTATTTCATTTCTGCTGTTGTGTGTGCGCGGTCGCGGGGTGGCGACTGGATTGGCGCACACACATACAACCTGTCCCTTTGCTCGTTTTCATTCGCAATCGCCTCTCTTGCGATTGCGTACTGCGCTTCGTACAATTCCTGTCTGGCATTTGTGGAGGTACAGAGGATTGGTTCCTCTGCACTCCCCAGCGCCATCTGCCGACAGGAATTTCCCTCTACAGGTGCGTAGCACCTTTTGCTGGGTGCCTGCAATTACACGCTTGTGGAGGATTTCCGCCGTTGTGCGCTGATCACGGAGAAAGTTCCACAATTGTTACAGTAAGAAAGATTTTAACTATTTGCATTGCCTTATTAGCATCCTTTTTGTCTATGTAACAGCCTAAAATAGAAAATTGATTTCACATATAATGCCTAACAGTTACTCTTTGAAGTGAACCAGAGATGAAGCACCCTCATGTATTTTATCATATATATCAGTGGGAACATTAGAGAAAACACCTACCCTGCTCTCTGTTTCATTCTTCACTGTTCAGCTTGCGTCTTATCAGCCCTGATAAAATCCCCGACTGAGCATTCAGTCTGGCTTTGCTCAGGAATCATTATAGCTGAGACTGTCTCCTCTGATGTCTTTTCAAGCCCAAGCCTGCCCCCTTCTGGCTCTGCTATAATGACTCAGCTATAATGATTCCTGAGCAAAGCCAGACTGAATGCTCAGTCGGGGATTTTATCAGGGCTGATAAGAAGCAAGCTAAACAGTGAAGAATGAAACAGAGAGCAGGGTAGGTGTTTTCTCTAATGCTCCCACTGATATATGGTAAATACATGAGGGTGCTTCGTCTCTGGTTCACTTTAAGACTTTTGAGTTATAATTGTGCTGTTCTACTTTGACTGTGTTGTTGGATGAATATACCATGTGGGAACATGTAGATTGTGAAAAACAACAGATAAATGACTAAACCCTGGGGCACACTGTATTTAAGTGATACAGGGATTAACAGGAATGGTCAAAAGGAGACCTAACCTGTTCTGCAAGCCAAGAAGAATCTGAGCCACTGGAGAACTAAGCCATCAATACTATCACAGTACTCCTGCAACCTGTAAACAAGATTTCATAGTCAGCTGTATCAAAAACTAACAATAGCTTCAGCAGTATAAAGATGGAACACTTCTCCGTTCTCCCTATCTTTTTCCATGAGCAGATCATTACAGACCAAATTAAGAACTATTTCACACTTGTTGTGTTTCCTGAAGCCAGATTGTACAGGGTCAAAGATTGTGTTTCCTAAAACTTTGGCTTCAAGTTGGAGATATACAGCCTTTTCAATAACTTTCCCTTGGAATGGGAGGTTGGACACAGCTCTGTAGTTTAGCATCTGGGTAAAGAAGGCTTTTTCAGACGTGGCCTAAAGTGATGTAAGGTTAATCTTTTGTCCATTAAAATACCTCTAATATTGAAAGCACAATAGAGACACAACTGCATGTACATGTCCAAGAGACACAAGCTTGGAGATGCATTAAATATCCAACATATCAGCTCTTACAAATCAGATTAACAGTTAAATACCTCTACTGAGAGTTTAAAGTAACAGTGGAAATGGAATAAGGGAGAGATGAAGGGTAGAAACATGTAATAAGAGAAAAAATATTGCCCATAGTGAATCGTGCAGGGTCTTATGTGAAGTAAATGCACACTAAAGCCTGGTACACACTTTCAAGTTTGATGGGCCAATCACTGACCAATTTTACCACCTCCATGAGGTATGAGAATTTAACTACACAGTTTTCACTGTGAGCATTACTATAAAGGACTGTGTCCAGCACATCCAGCATACAGAAACAATCTTCACTAGCAGTAATCCTGTGAGTAAAATGTGTTCAGAATGATAGAAATAGCTGCAAATGTGTGTAAATAACATCAGCTGCAGCTCTGTGTATTCCTTTCTCTCTCTCTCTCTCTCTCTCTCTCTCTCTCTCTATCTCTCTCTCTTCTCTCTCTCTCTCTCTCTCTCTCTCTCTCTGACTCGCAGTGTAAAGTAAACAGTTTACAGCCAGGAAGATCTGATTCTGAATAGGGGGGGGGGGGCATCCAAGAACAGGAATAAAGTAAGCCTCCTCCTCTTTGGATCAGTCTCTGTATTTTAAAATCCCTCAGCTGTTCTCATGTGATCTGTGAAAAAGCAGTGTGTGTGTGTGGGCAGTGCAGAAACAAACAGTAAATGATTCCTCTGTGAATAGTGACAGAGAAGTGTAACCTAGCTACATGGTATGGCTCTAGCATTGATGCGGACACAAATTGTTACATACAGCTGGTAAAGAAGGCATTTTTTCTCACAGGCTGTGATGAGAGAACTATAAAACGCTTTCTAGTGTTGTCTAGCTTTGTCTAGTCTAGTCTAGGGTTTCTAGTCTTTTTGGCTAAAAGCTCTATAGGTATGTGGGGTTTTTAGAAGAACAGTTTCTTTGAGAGTTGTTCTTTAAGATTCCCTTTGGATGAAATAACCAATAGTTTCTGCCAGAAAACTAAAGTGTGTATAAGCATACCCAATCTCATAGGCCTCCTCTACAGAGATCCTCCAGTAAGTAACTCTTATCCAGCTCCTATAATTCTGCAAGGACTTTAAAGGAAGTCCCCCCTTCCTTCCCAGCCTATATGCCTAACCCCAGACTGACTCATTTACCATGCCAGTAATAAAGGTAATACTGTATGTTCCTTGCTACTGCACCTTTATAGACCTTTTGCGTGACTGTAACCTGTTCCCTACCAGATGCCTAACCCTAACCTTTCACTTAGTTTAACACTACCCTATACCCTTTACTTAATTCATAACCTAACTTATCTCTTAGTCTATGGTTTCAGCAAACCTAAATCATTACTTTCTAACTATTTTTGGACAAACTGTCTCTCTGAAGGCAGTCTGTAAATATAAGTATTTAGGGTCTACAATTTATTATTATTTATTTATTTATTTATTTATTGTACTTATAAAGCGCCAACATATTCCGCAGCGCTGGACTATATTTAAAGCTCTGTATACACACTTTTGACTGCCAGTGCCATCTTTTAAAATGAATGGCAAACTACGCGCAGGCCACAAATCTTTCAAAAAAATTGTCACAAGGACAGTAAAAGACAGCAATTATCAGCCATGTAGACCGATCCTTGAGGATCGTTTTGGACAAAAATTGGTGTTAGTCGATTGTACCAAATGATGACAAGTGAACACTCCATTCACACTTCTCCCATGTACTAAATTCCTAACTTCCGGGGCCTCATTTTCACACTTCTGCTAACAATTAAAATGGTGGACCTTTGTTTTGTTGTCATTTAATTCAGTTGTGCTCTGAAGTTGTTCATTTGTCCCAAACCGTCAAGGATCACTCAGTGACTGAGTGTGTGCACGGAGATTAATACTGCCATCTGATCCAATTGATATAGGTCCACTTACAGTCACTATCTCCTCTCTCCATGCACTTGACCAGACAATGTCTGCTCATATGCTGATCTGATATTATAAATGCCAAATTGTGCCTTGCATTACTAGCAACAATGTAAAGTCTGTACATGTCTAAGGACTCTTTGCTACTACCAGCATTTCGCAATCTGATCGCTAGTGGATCACAAAACGCTAGGTACAGTTATAACTGCTGGAAACCACAGCAAACATTTCCATCAGTGCGATCCGTTTGCGGTGCGATCTCCTCCTGAGCGCAATCATCATCCTGCTGCGATTTAGATGCAATTAAACTCCTATACTATCAGCTCAATCATGGAAGAGCAAATTAGGGGAAAATGCTATAGCAGCTCAATTGCGTTCTCGTTTCTACGTGGAAAAGAGCTTATATGGCTACCTTCATTAAACAAATTCCCTAATCTACTGCTACAAAAAGTAAACATTCTGTGTAAGCTGCCCTTATATATGTTACGGCCAGAACCCGAAGTTTGGCCAGAACTAGAAGTGGCCGGCCACTTCGGGTTCTGGCCGGCCAATGTGCGAACTGGCCGCTGCGCTGCGGCCAATGTGAGAAATGCAACAATTCCTGTAAGGTTAATGTTATGTTGTGGCCGCAGCGCAGCGGGCAAATGTATCACATCTTACTTTATTCAATGAAATTAAGCCGCCCGGCTTTTTCTCTGCCTCTCTCCTCCCCCCGCCTCTCTCTCCTTCTCTTATGGCCAGCCGGAGGGGACACGCGTGTCCCCGGGAGTCGTTCCTCGCGGCAGGAGAGCAGAGCGGGGAGGCTGCAGACATTGCTTCTGCCAGCACCCGCTCTGCAAGAACGGCAGGATTCCCCTGCCGCGACGAACGACTCTGGAGGGGACACGCGTGTCCCCGCCCGGCTGCCCATAGGAGAGCGAGAGAGGCGGGGGGAGGAGGAGAGAGAGGCGGGGGGAAGGAGAGAGAGGCAGAGAAAAAGCCGGGCGGCTTAATTTCATTGAATAAACTAAGATGTGATACATTTGCCTGCTGCGCTGCGGCCACAACATAACATTAACCTTACAGGAATTGTTGCATTTCTCACATTGGCCGCAGCGCAGCGGCCAGTTCGCACATTGGCCGGCCAGAACCCGAAGTGGCCGGCCACTTCTAGTTCTGGCCAAACTTCGGGTTCTGGCCGTAACATATACCGTATACAGCAAAAGAAATATTTAAAATCAAAACCTAGAAAACTACATTAAGTGACAGACCTGTGAAGCCACCAGTGGACAATCTTGTGAAAATATAACTGGTTAAAAATAGATATGTAGGGCACAGCAAAGCTAGCAGCAGTGGTCTCTGGGATGACTCACCTTGCCGCATAATGAGGAAGAGCTAGGCTCTTAGTTTTAATCAGTGGACTTAGAAATAACAAGCTATACTTGCAGTAAAGCTGATTATCCTGCTTCTTTTCCTGGCTTTCTTCTTTAAACACTTCTCTGTATGGTGATGGCCTGATTAAAGTCTCTGCATTTTTTAATAAGTCCCTCAGCTCAGGGCAATAGCATGCATTTTAACCATTCCACAGCATGATTTCCCAGTGCCAAGGGGTTCATGTAGAAAGCCCAGACCTTGCAAACAGAACTGCCTTCATGCATGATCCTGTGGATGATCAATTAAAGACTGAAAACCTGGAACCAGCCGTTACCTGGAGCAACAACTGACAAAGGAGATTTCTGATGTTATCCTAATACAGGCTATAAAATAGACACTAACACCTAACTTAATGTCATAAACATGCATCTTCATTTGTATAATTCAGTTCAAAACCTCATGCATATGTAGCAGTATACACAACAAAGACCATAAGCAAACTGTATCCATAGTAACCATTTTACTGTAGAGCAAGTATACAGCGAAGCTAATTGATCAAGGATGCTAACTAGTTGCACCAGATAGCTGGATAACTTTTTCTGTAATTTTTTTTCACTTGTCCTAATAAATCATAGTGTGTGCTTTTGGTTGTTATTATGTGTATACCTAAGAACTTTAAAATGACACCAAAAGTCTATGAGGTGAGACTACGGCACAAATCATGAATTGTGCTGGCATATTTATATACTAAAAATCATGAATGCATTGTGATCCCTTTGCGGTTTTACAGTGTGATTGTTTTGGCGCTTGCATTTGGGATTTTCTCTAGCTGCTTGGAACACAAGGAGAGCTGCAGAAGAATTGCAGCATGCAAGATGTTGCGACTGCACAAAATCAGATCGAAATCCAATCACAGTAGTATAATAGGGTTCCTGCAAATTTCATCATTTTGAAGATGTCCTTGCGTTTTGCAATTTGCATGCAGAAATGGATCACAAAGCGCAGAAAATTACACATAGTGTGAAACAGCCCTTACCAAGCTGTCACCACCTTTAGTCATGTGACGTTGGTGGCAGGATTAGTGGGCAATACTCTGATCTTGTATAACTCTTCTACTGAGAGAGATCAACCTGTAATCCAGGGCCTTATGTGTGGAGAATAGGTCTGTTGTCCACAGCAACCATTTACATTTCTAAAGCAGCACTTAAAAATGACAGTTGAAAACAGGACACACAATTCAAAGGAACTAGCAGTCATTTTCATGTATTCTGAGGAAGGCAAAAGTAGGGCACACATGTGCACAGTCTTTCCTTGTTCTGATTAGAGATGGCCCGAACCTCCGATTTTCGGATCGCGAACCGGTTCGCGAACTTCCACAAAAAGTTTGGTTCGCAGGAACTTTTGCGAACTGCAATAGACTTCAATGTGGAGGTGAACGTTGAAAACTAGAAACATTTATGCTGGCCACAAAAGTGATGGAAAAGATGTTTCAAGGTGTCTAACACCTGAGTTTTTTCAGTGACTACAAGAAGGGAATTTTTTTTTCAAAAAGACCTTATAGTTTTTGAGAAAATTGATTTTAAAAATCTCCTTCTGACCCTGGGAAAATTAAATGCCTGCCAACTTTAGCAGTTAATAGCAAAGCCCCTTTAAAAGCTAGAAAGACCAAAATTGCTGGGAATGTTAAGTAGAATAGTGGGAACAAGAGGAAACATTTTTTTTCAAAAAGACCTTATACTTTTTGAGAAAATCGATTTTAAAGTTTCAAAGAACAAAGAGTCGATTCATTAAAAAAAATAACTGATTCATTAAAAAGAACCGGATGATTCATGAACCGTTAGTATAGCTTAGAATGCGTCCTGTGCAGAACGTACTGTATAGCTGCCGGCTCCTGCTGTCTCTCCCCACCTGCCTTCACCTGTCACCCTCACCTAGGCTGGCACCCGGTGCACCCATGCAGCTATACGTCCTGCACAGGACGCATTCTAAGCTATACTAATGGTTCATGAATCATCCGGTTCTTTTTAATGAATTGGTTCTTTTTTTAATGAATCGACTCTTGTTTCTTTGAAACTTTAAAATCGATTTTCTCAAAAAGTACAAGGTCTTTTTGAAAAAAAATGTCTACCTCTTGTAGTCACTGTCCTCCTCTACATACCCTGCAAAGTTGGTGTTTTTACTATGTAAGGGGACTTTGCTAGTAACCGCTAAAGTCGTCGGGCATTAAAGTCTATGGGCGAACCAAACTTTTTTGGAAAAATGTTCCTGATTCACTGCTAATGCGAACCACTGAAGTTCGCCAGGAACCGTTCACCAGCGAAACATTCGGGCCATCTCTAGTCCTGAATCCTGATTTGCATTCTTAAATTTGTGACAGGTGGCAACATTTTTAGTGCGGTCAAAGTGCATCACTGCAGAATGTTTGTTTTGGGTTGCAAAGTGAGCAGAAACACCTGGTCTCCCAGAATGCATTGGGAGGAAAAGGCTCCGTGCCATCATAGCCTAGGCTTAACATCACTGGGAGGCCAGGGCTATTTCCGAATGTACAGCAATATATAGCTATAGGAAGTGTTTCTGATGCTGAAATCAGGATAAATAATGTATAGTTGAGTTTCCTGAATAATTTAGTACATTTTTCAATATTTTGTTGCAGTGCCTATTTAAAGGGGGCTATCCAATTTCACCATAATTAACCCTTTCAGCTGGGTTATCTTCATACAACTGGAGAACAGCTGATATTTTCCCATTAATCAAGGATAGAATAAATACATGACAGAAAATAAGTGCAAATGTATACATGATGCAGTCCAATAGCAAAATAAATATAGGACTTTGGAGTGTCTAGAATGTAAGGGGATTTGCTATTAAAAAAAAAAAGCAGAAAACGCCCTAGGTGTGAACAGGCCTAAGTGTGGTTAAGATGTAGAATATCTTTCCACAGAGAGTAGCTATGGCAGATTTTGCTCTTGCATGTAAAAGGGTCTTGGATGCCTTCCTCACTCTGAAGGGCATCCCCAGCTATGGTTACTAGATTACCACGGCAGTTTCTAGCCTTTTTGTCACTCCAGGCAAGAAGTGCAACTGTGCAACCATGTGCCCTATAAGGTGGATGCATAATACAGGAAGTCCCCGAGATACAAACAACCTGCCAATTTTGTTGCATTTCATTGCACACCCCCTTCCTGCACTCCCCCCAGTCCAGTCTGTAAATTCAGAGTATAATGAAGCAGAAGCTGTGCTCTCACCTCTCCGCCGGAGTCCAGTGCTGGGCTTCTGTCTGTCTGCTTACTGCTTGGCCTAATGCCCGGCATCTCCTACTGCATGTAGCGTGATTGCAGGCAACTAAAGGGAGCAGGAGACAGACAAAATGGTCACATAGACACAGCACTGGACTCTGACAGGAAGGTAAGAGCACAGTTTCTGCTGCACTAAAGGGGTGTGGTTTTGTTCAGGGGCAGGGCTCAATCCAGGGGCATGGTGTGTCCTCGCCCCCCCAGGACCAATGGAACTCCATGCAACGGCCTGGAATACCTTTGCTTAAAAACAATTCTGTAGGTGACAAAAGGTGATACCTTAATCCAGTCAAGATTTTTACCCTTGTGACTTTTCTTTCCTCTGGACTGATGAACAGTGAGGCTCAGGAGTTCAAATTTAATGTACACTTCTGGGTTTTTTTAACCTAGATAATTATGCAACTAAAATTTCCAAAAGTGAACATCCACTGAAGACCAATTAAATAAATCATTCACAAATAGAAAGCCTATAGTATATTTGTAAATCTGCTGAGAAAGAGTGAGTCACCAGGACACTAAAGAATAATGCCACCAAGAGGCAGGCATACATGCAAAAAGGGCATCTGGAGAAAAAGGGCACCCAGTAACACGGATAGTAAAACTTTGGTATTAAATACCGATATTTTACCATACATTTTAGGCCAAACCTAACCCTACTCTCACACAGAACCCTCCCGCCTGACGCCTAACCCTAACTGCCCCCCATTCCTAAAACCAAGACCCCACCCCACCCACACACACTACCTGCCTAATGCCTAAAACTAACCCCCCCACCCGCACTCACTACCTGCCTAATGCCTAAAACTAAACTAACCCCCCTCCACCTGCACACACACTCCCTGCCTAAATTGCTAAAACTAACCCTCCCCCACCCCCACACACACACACTGCACACTCCCTGCCTAATGCTAAAACTAACCCCCACCCCCCACCACACACACACACCTGCACACACTCCCTGCCTTAAGCCTAAAACTAACCCCCACCCCACACACACACTGCACTGCTAAGCCTAGAACGAACCCCCCACCCGCACACACTCCCTGCCTAATGCCTAAAACTAACCCCCCACCCCCCCACACACACACACACCTGCACACACCCCTGCCTAATGCCTAAAACTACCCCCCACCCCCACACACACACACACCTGCACACACTCCCTGCCTAATGCCTAAAACTAACCCCCCCACCCCCACCCCCCCACACACACACACACCTGCACACACTCCCTGCCTAATGCCTAAAACTAAACCCCCACCCACACACACACTACCTGCCTAAGGCCTAGAACGAACCCCCCACCCGCACACACTCCCTGCCTAATGCCTAAAACTAACCCCCCACCCCCCACACACACACACACCTGCACACACTCCCTGCCTAATGCCTAAAACTAACCCCCCCACCCCCCCCCGCACACACACACACCTGCACACACTCCCTGCCTAATGCCTAAAACTAACCCCCCCACCCCACCCCCCCCACACACACACACACCTGCACACACTCCCTGCCTAATGCCTAAAACTAAACCCCCACCCACACACACACTACCTGCCTAAGGCCTAGAACGAACCCTCCACCCGCACACACTACCTGCCTAATGCCTAAAACTAAACTAATCCCTCCCCCCACCTGCACACACTCCCTGCCTAATGCCTAAAACTACCCCCCCCCCCCCCACACACACACACCTGCACACACTCCCTTCCTAAGGCCTAAAACTAACCCCCCACCCGCACACACTACCTGCCTAATGCCTATAACTAAACCCAAACCCACACACACACTACCTACCTAATGCCTAAAACTACCCCACCCACACATACTTCCTAATCCCTAAAATTAACCCCTCCCACCCACACAAACTACCTACCGAGTGTCTAAAACCACCCCCACCCCCCCCATTCACACACACTATCTACCTAGTGCCTAAAACTAACCCCCCCCCCCCCCACCGCACACTCTATCTACCTAATTCCTAAAATTAACCCCCATTCTACAACACCACCTCCAGCAGCCGTGGTTTAGAGCGATGATTGCTCTGCACAAAAAAAGTTAAAAAAAAATACATTAACTATCGCCACAGATTAGCAGCATTTGGGCGCCCGCAATGCCCGATATATATCAGCGCCCGCTATAGAATGGGGCCCAAATTTCCGCTTTGACACCCGAAGAAGCGTACGTTAAAAAAGGGCGTCGGGAAAAAAGGGCACAGGGTTTTAAACGATAAGCATGTATAACGTTTAAAAAAAAATTGTGCTATATTTCGTTTAAAAAACAATGTTTTATAAAGTTATAAATCATTAAATAATGTGTATGAAATCGGCAATTGTAAAAACGTTATTCTTCCCTGTTTAAAAAGTAAAATGTATAATAACGTTTTATAAAAGATTAATAAGAATTTTACTAAAACTATACCTAACCCTACTCTCACACAGAACCCTCCCTGTACCTATCCCTAACCCCTAGACCCCCCTGGTGGTGCCTAAACCTAAGACCCCCCTGGTGGTGCCTAACCCTAAGACCCCCCAGGTGGTGCCTAACCCTAAGACCCCCCAGGTGGTGCCTAACCCTAAGACCTCCCAGGTGGTGCCTAACCCTAAGACCCCCCTGGTGGTGCCTAAACCTAAGACCCCCCTGGTGGTGCCTAAACCTAAGACCCCCCTGTGATAAGCATTAATAACGTTTTAAAAAAATATTGTGCTGTTTTTCGTTTAAAAATAATGTTTTAAAAAATATTGTACTGTTTTCCATTTAAAAATAATGTTTAAAAAAATTATAAATCACTAAATAATGTGTAATCATGAGAAGCAGTTATAAAACATTCAAAGTCTCCGGGCGCCGCTTGTAAAACGTTATTTTTCTCCGGCGCTCCCTTTTTTCCTGTTGGGCGCCCATTAAACGATATTTATTATGGGAGTGAATGGCGGCGCCCTTTTTGTCCACCTGCCTCATGCGCCCAAATTTCCTGCCTCCCCCGAAGAACGCTATTTTGTATTGCCCCCTATTAATTTGAGTTTTGCCAAAAATGTTTGAGGGCCTCGGCCCTTGAGGACTGGAGATCTACATCACTGTCTGCTTTAGAGGAAAGTCTCCACTTGAGTTTGATAATTTTTTATGCTTTCCAAAGACTTTTAAAGCTAATATAAATCCATAAATTACCATGTCAAGAGAACCTAAAATAAAACTTGTAGGAAGAAAAACAGACAATCATTCGCTGCCACGGGCCTCTGTTCTGAAGAAACTTCAGTTAGGGGTGTACGTATGTGTACGCTGCCAGTGAGCTTGGCGCTGGTTGAGAGGAATGATAGCTCACCCTGCTGCCGCTCAAATCCCCGCCGGCTTAAAATACTATTCCCCTCCGAGGTAGGTGTAATTCGGGCTCCGGGGATCACCAAACCCCAACTTCAGAATCACAGGTATTCTGGCTATCCCAGCCTGCATGGGGGACAAGGGGTTAAAGCAGCTCGAGAGGGGGACCCCACATCATTTTTTTTTTATTTCACAGACTGAACATATAAAAAAAACCTTTAAAAGTCATTTATATACATGTTAATACATTATCTATAATTTTAGCGCAGTGATTTTGCTATAGGATGCTATTGTTTCCCTCTAACTTTAAAATGGATTTTCTCAAAAACTATAAGATCTTTTTGAAAAGAAAAAAAAGTTTTCTTCTTGTACCGACTGTCCTCCCACACATACCCTGCAAATTTGGCGTTTCTAGAATGTAAGGAGGCTTTGCTATTAACCGCTAAAATTGGCAGCCAGGGAAACATTTCCCACACACTGCACTATAATTTTAAAATCAATTTTCTCAAAAACTATAAGGTCTTTTTGAAAAAAAAAATGTTTCCTCTTGTTCCCACTGTTCTTCATAATATACCCTGCAAATGTGGTGTTTCTAGCATGTACAGATGCTTTGCTATTAACTGTTAAAGCAGTCACAGGTAATCACGGATTTCAACTTGTGATTCCGGATGTAATGTGTAATTCCGACTCGAAACCGCATTCGAATTCGGAACTTTGATTCTATCCATAATCACAATCATGGCCGATCCGGAAATGGGTGGAGCCGTGATCGGAATCACTCGAATCTGGGATCGAGGGTATCCCAGCAACACTGTCATTCTGCTGAGGTGGAAGAAAAGTCAAGAGGTGGCAGCTGGGTCCCATGACACCCACTATGCCCCAGGCACCTGTCTTAGTTGCCTTATGGATGATCCTGCTCTTCCATTAATAATACCATTTTAGAACTGATTTTCCGATGCGATAATTATGATCAGAAGGAAAGGATTGATTGGGCCCATAAATGGGATAAAAAATGGATGGATGAAAGGATTGATAAATCGATTGTTTGTTGTTGATTGGCACCATCAACACTATCCAGTCTGAAGATTGATCTCTCGCTAAATTGTATAGTTAATATGTACCTTTAATATCCTAAATCAATTCTGCAACTTTTTTAATAACATTTGCTGCACTGAGTCCCCATACATTGCAGTGTTTGTGTTAAATATTGTGGGCTATTTCACCTCTGGATATCCTGGGCAGAACCTGTGAGTCTCCTCCAGCCTGACGCCTCTTTTTCCTCCTTGCTGTAGGAGTTTTCTGTGAAGTAGTTGCCATCTTCACCAGCCTTCTCTGATTAGAAGCTTCTTCTGGGACTTTGCTTTGAGAAAGGTCATTTTCCAGCCACGCTGCTCCATCTCCCCGGCTTTGTTGAGCTGTTCCATTCCCATCAGAATGCTTTGTTTGCATTTGCCTTTTAAGTTGGCTGACTCCCTCTGACTCTGAAGCCTGGTTTGATGTGCTGCACAGGCCTTGCTGTGAATCTGTTTCCCTTGTTTCATCTGAACTGCTTTTTAATTGCATCTTGAGAAGAGGCACGGCTGTGTCAGCAGAGAGCCCAGGTCATGTTACTGTAGGTAAAAATGAGCTCCAGTATTATCTGCGGAGGGAAAAAAATTAACAGAGGTTAGCAAAAGACAAGGTTACGGCAATCAAATACGTGTCATTAAATACATTCAAAAGAGACAGAGGGAATATGGTAGCTGCTATCTTTAACTTGTTATTTAAAGAAATAGTCATTTAGGCGTAGCTTAAAGGGAACCTTACCGGTAACTGTCCTTAAAAAAAAAAAGTTTCACTTACCTGGGGCTTCCCCATCCCCAAGCCCCCTGCAGCCGTCCTGTACCACATGTCTCCTTGTACATGTTACAGTCGTGAAGCGTCAGCGAGTCCTGCGCAGGCACAGTACGAGGTTTCTCTTAGGCCTTTTGCACACTACATGCAATTTGATTTTTTATACGATCTGATTTTTGATTCCGATTAAAAAAAATACTGCATGCTGCTACGCTTTTTAATCAGAATAAAAAATTGGATTGTATTTAAAAAATGGAATAGCATGTAGTGTTCAAGAGGCCTAACTGCGCCTGCGCAGGACGCGATTGACGACGGGAACGCATACAAGGAGACGCGTGGACGGGGCCGACTCTAAGAATGAAACTAGTTGGCAGGTAAGTGAAACTTTTTTTAAGGACAGTAAAGCGGATCCGAGATGAAAAATCTTATCTAAAGTTTAGATAGTTTACACAGCATATCTAGCTGCAAACAGCTTCAAAAGTTTATGATTATTTATTCCTGAGATACAATGAGGGCAGCCATGTTCTGTTTGTCACATTGTCACAGGCTGAGGGTTGGAGCAAGCTATCAGTTTGCCTGTGTGTAAATTTAATCCTCTCTCCTCCTTCCTCCTCCCCTCTGCCTCAGAAATCAATGGCTAGTAACCTCCTCCTTCTGCCCAGACTGAGCTCCTCTCTTGCTACAGTGCCTACGCACAAAAGGAGCTGTGGGCGAAGCTTGTTTAGTTTATAGGGAATTGGAGTATTAAAGCAAAACAAAACAAGTATTTGGCTTGAGGAATGCCCTATAAACTATGTGCAACGAACAAAATTATGCAATGAGTAAAACTTTATCTCGGATCCACTTTAAGGTTCCCTTTAAAGGGGAACTGAAGAGAGAGGTATATGGAGGCTGTCATGTTTATTTCCTTTTAATCAATACCAGTTACCTGGCAGCCCTGCTGGTCTATTTCTCTACACTAGTATCTGATTAAAACCAGAAACAAGCATGCAGCTAGTCTTGTCAGATCAGACTTATAAGTCTGAACCACTGAAACACCTGATCTGCTGCATGCTTGTTCAGGGGCTATAGCTAATAGTATTAGAGGCAGAGGATCAGCAGGGCTGCCAGGCAACTGGTATTGTCTTAAAGGAAATAAACAGGACAGCCTCCATATACCTCTCTCTTCAGTTCCCCTTTAAGTGAAATAAAATAACAACAAATAGATACCTTCAAACCTCGTACACCCCACCATTTGGACTGGGGCCCACTATGAAGCACAAATCGCTTTTGCGATTTTACTACAAAAAAACAGAGCTTTCCAGAGTGATTTCAAGGAATATGATTTATTAAAGAAATCACACCAAAAATGTTGCGAGCACCGCGATAGCAATTTCGGCAAATTGTAATCACCCCTGTGGAATCACATAGCCTTACATTGGCGAAGCACTTTTGGAATCACCAGTGATTCCTGTAAAAGTACAAATTGCTCCTGTCCCTGCTCTAGTGGGCCCCAAGCCTTCCAGAGCAGGCTCCCTCTAAACATATTTGACAAGACCTTGTCGAATATGTCACGCATGCTCCCATCCGGGATAAGCCTTTCTGCACTTTGCCTGCGTGCGATAAGGTCCACACATGCCCAGTAGAAGCTGCCTGTGCACTTTTTTCCTTGCTTAAACATGCCTAGTATGAGCCCTGGCAAATCTTATTTGGCTGAAACCCATGCTCATTATTTAACCCGTTATTGCAAGCGTCCACAGACTAATGATTTACAAAAGAATATTAGCTTTCTCTTATGACAGACTAGACCAGGGGTCAGGAAGCTTTTTGTTTGAGAGTGCCATAAACGCCACATATTTTAAAATGTAATTCCGTAAGAGCCATACAATAAGTTTCAAACTGGGGCAGTGTGCATGCGCAGCAGAGGGCTCATGTCACTGTTGCCATGGTGATGTGTATACGGTTGAACCTCCAGGCAGTGGCAGTGGCAGACACGTCTTCAGCTCCTCTTGGGTTTCAGCAACATCACCAATTTCCCCGAGAGCCAGACAGGAGAAATACCGACTAACAGCTTGTACAATTAGCTAGCTGACTTGGGGGTTGATTCACTTTGGCCCTATAGGCTACCTGTCAAGTGACAGGCAGCTTATTGGCCCAATCAAAGTGTGAGGATGTCGTCCTACAAAGTCACTGAACCTGACAGGGTCCAGAGTGGGACAATTGGAGTAACGGTTGTTTGTTTTGGGGTAGTGCGAGTTAGTAGTGCATGCTACAGCAGTAGCGTGCTTACTTTGAAAATGTTACTTGCGCTGTCACACTAATCTGCACTGCTTGAGCAGTGTAGCTTAGTGAATCAACCCCTAACTGTGAGCCACATGTGGCCATCAAAAGAGCCACATAGCCAGATACCTACCCCTGGACTAGACCATTTCTAAATGACCTGGGACCCGTTGATCACTTGTGCAGATAATGAAGGCTTACCTTATATTAATATTATTATTATTGATTTATAAAGAGCCAACATATTCCATGGTGCTGTACAAAGCAAGAAACGAACATGAAGTACATAATAATACAGACAATGATGTACACCAATATACAAGATACATCATTAGAGACAAAATACAAAAACAATACAAAACGGATCAGTGAATAATGGCGCACAGCATTAAATGGCTATGCATAAAAATGGCGCCGCATTAAAAAGATGTGCTTATCGCTATTTATCGTTAGTACTGCATACTGCATTAGTACTGCATAATAATGGCGCACAGGGACACACAGTAACGTTATTTATCAATAGCGCCGTTCTTATGCCAAACAGCAGAGGTTACTGCACACAGTAACGTTATTTATCAATAGCTAACCTACATAAGCCAAACCGCAGAAGTTATTTACTGCAAAACGGTGAATGGATTTAATGTAACACTGTCAAGGTTAGGGTTAGGCACCTCCAGGGGGGTGCTTAGGGTTAGGCACCACCAGGGGCTGGTTAGGGTTAGGCACCTCCACGGGGTTGCTTAGCGTTAGGCACCTGCAGGGGGGTGCTTAGGGTTAGGCACCTCCAGGGGGGTGCTTAGGGTTAGGCACCTCCAGGTGGGTGCTTAGGGTTAGGCACCTCCACGGGGGTGCTTTGAGTTAGGCACCTTCAGGGGGGTGCTTAGGATTAGGCACCTCCAGGGGAATGCTTAGGATTAGGCACCTCCAGGGGGGTGCTTAGGGTTAGGCACCTCCAGGGGGGTGCTTAGGGTTAGGCACCTCCAGGGGGGTGCTTAGGGTTAGGCACCTCCAGGGGGGTGGTTAGGGTTAGGCACCACCAGGGGGGTGGTTAGGGTTAGGCACCACCAGGGGGGCTTAGGGGTTAGGGATAGGTACAGAGAGGGTTCTGTGTGTTAACGCTAAATAACGATAAGGCTTTAACACTAAACAACGATAAGGCTTTAACGTTAAATATCGATAAGCGACAAACGGATTAGCGGCAACACCGTGCGCCATTATTCGCAGGCGCCATTTTCAGATGGATCCATACAAAATACAGAAATGGTAATGACAGTCAGGGGCGTAGGGCCTGTGGTCGCAACGGTCGCCACGGCGACCGGGCCCGGCTCCTGAAGAGGCGGGGGAGGGGCCCGGGGGGGCCCATGTCTTTTTGTGGTGCCCGTGCGGCCCGTGCGCGCTATTGGGAGGGGGAAGCCGCAGCCGCGGCGAGGGCGGGCCCGACCTCTCCCTCCCTTCCTCTCCCCGGGCCCCCCCCCCCCTTCAAATGCAGAGTGCGCGGCGCACGGAAGCGCTGTAGTAGGCTGAACTCACCTCCATCCCTGCGTTCCAAGCGCCGCTGATCTCCTCTCGCTCTGCATAGATGTTGTTACACGCTGCTTCCGGCTAAACAGGAAGCAGTGTGTAACAACATCTATACAGAGCGGGAGGAGATCAGCGGCGCAGGGACGGAGGTGAGTTCTGCCTACTACAGCGCTTCCGTGCGCCGCGCACTCTGCATTTGAAGGGGGGGGGGGGCCCGGGGAGAGGTCGGGCTGCCCTCGCCGCGGCTGCGGCTTCCCCCTTCACTATGGGGGGCACCTACCTAATCCTGGGGGGCAGCTACCTACCTAACCTATCCTGGGGGGGCAGCTACCTACCTAACCTATCCTGGGGGGGGCAGCTACCTACCTAACCTATCCTGGGGGGGCAGCTACCTACCTAACCTATCCTGGGGGGCCAGCTACCTACCTAACCTATCCTGGGGGGCCAGCTACCTACCTAACCTATCCTGGGGGGCAGCTACCTACCTAACCTATCCTGGGGGGCCAGCTACCTACCTAACCTATCTTGGGGGGCCAGCTACCTACCTAAGCTATCCTGGGGGCAGCTACCTACCTAACCTATCCTGGGGGGGCAGCTACCTACCTAACCTATCCTGGGGGGCAGCTACCTACCTAACCTATCCTGGGGGGCCAGCTACCTACCTAACCTATCCTGGGGGGCCAGCTACCTACCTAACCTATCCTGGGGGCAGCTACCTACCTAACCTATCCTGGGGGGCAGCTACCTAATCTATCCTGGGGGGCAGCTACCTACCTAATCTATCCTGGGGGGGCAGCTACCTACCTAACCTATCCTGGGGGGCCAGCTACCTACCTAACCTATCCTGGGGGGGGGGGCAGCTACCTACCTAACCTATCCTGGGGGCAGCTACCTAATCTATCCTGGGGGGCAGCTACCTACTCTAATCTATCCTGGGGGGCAGTTACCTAATCTATCCTGGGGGGCAGCTACCTAATCTATCCTGGGGGGCAGCTACCTAATCTATCCTGGGGGGCAGCTACCTAATCTACCCTGGGGGGCAGTTACCTACCTAATCTATCCTGGGGGGCAGCTACCTAATCTAACCTATCCTGGGGGGCCAGCTACCTACCTAACCTATCCTGGGGGGGGGGCAGCTACCTACCTAACCTATCCTGCGGGGCAGCTACCTAATCTATCCTGGGGGGCAGCTACCTACTCTAATCTATCCTGGGGGGCAGCTACCTACTCTAATCTATCCTGAGGGGCAGTTACCTACCTAATCTATCCTGGGGGGGGGGCAGCTACCTACCTAACCTATCCTGGGGGGCAGCTACCTAATCTATCCTGGGGGGCAGCTACCTACCTAACCTATCCTGGGGGGCAGCTACCTAATCTATCCTGGGGGGCAGCTACCTAATCTAATCTATCCTGGGGGGCAGCTACCTAATCTATCCTGGGGGGCAGCTACCTAATCTATCCTGGGGGGCAGCTACCTAACCTATCCTGGGGGGCAGCTACCTAACCTATCCTGGGGGGCAGCTACCTACTCTAATCTATCCTGGGGGGCAGTTACCTACCTAATCTATCCTGGGGGGCAGCTACCTACTCTAATCTATCCTAGGGGCAGCTACCTAATCTAACCTATCCTGGGGGAAAGCTACCTAATCTAACCTATCCTGGGGGAAAGCTACCTAATCTATCCTGGGGGGCAGCTACCTAATCTATCCTGGGGGGCAGCTACCTACTCTAATCTATCCTGGGGGGCAGTTACCTACCTAATCTATCCTGGGGGGGGCAGCTACCTACCTAACCTATCCTGGGGGGCAGCTACCTAATCTATCCTGGGGGGCAGCTACCTAATCTATCCTGGGGGGCAGCTACCTACTCTAATCTATCCTGGGGGCAGCTACCTAATCTAACCTATCCTGGGGGGCAGTTACCTACCTAATCTATCCTGGGGGGGGCAGCTACCTACTCTAATCTATCCTGGGGGCAGCTACCTAATCTAATCTATCCTGGGGGGCAGCTACCTACTCTAATCTATCCTGGGGGGCAGTTACCTACCTAATCTATCCTGGGGGGGGGGGGGGGGCAGCTACCTACCTAACCTGTCACAAGGTATACAGAAAAAGCTGCGCTCAGTATACACACAACCAGTGAAATAGATGCAATACTACGGATACTACCGTGTTATTATCCTTAATCACTGGTATACACGGGCAAACAAAGAGCAATTCAATAGATGTGAGATCTAAAACACATAATTAGAGTCCATAGACTTTTTATCATGCGGAGCGCTCCTGCATAATGTGTATAAGCATTCAAAAGTCAAATCTTCATAGGCGTCAGCCAGCGCTTCTTATAGATAACACTGCGATGAGCTTCTATATTAACAGGTACATGGAACCATCAGGAGATTCCCCCATCAGGTGTGAACTCACCAGATCAGAAGACCGTCAAGGCCAAGTCACGCATCTGGGGTATAGGCCACCCCACAGCCTCTCTGGCAATCCTCTTTCCACACGATCGGGTCTCCCAAATGGATAATGCTGTCAATATGACAAACGAAAACTCCTCATCGCGTAAAAGTCCATAAAATACTTTATTGCTCGTTTTCAGTAAAAAATCAAAAAAATGTCCATAGGACACAACGCGGGTCACTTACAGATATGCTCTGTGCGAGCTAGTGGGGAATGTACAGGGCATAGCCATATAATGATGTATATACAGGCTCCCTATGGTAATCAAACCCACTGTGCTGTACTGTAAACCCGTACAGGAACAAACTATAAAAAGTTATAATTTAAAAGCAGCAGCGTGTGAACTCCAGCCGCGTCCGACTAGCAACACACGCTCAACGTCACGCCGTAGCTCCGCCCTCCGCGATGAGGAGTTTTCGTTTGTCATATTGACAGCATTATCCATTTGGGAGACCCGATTGTGTGGAAAGAGGATTGCCAGAGAGGCTGTGGGGTGGCCTATACCCCAGATGCGTGACTTGGCCTTGACGGTCTTCTGATCTGGTGAGTTCACACCTGATGGGGGAATCTCCTGATGGTTCCATGTACCTGTTAATATAGAAGCTCATCGCAGTGTTATCTATAAGAAGCGCTGGCTGACGCCTATGAAGATTTTACCTACCTAACCTATCCTGGGGGGCAGCTACCTAATCTATCCTGGGGGGCAGCTACCTAATCTATCCTGGGGGGCAGCTACCTACTCTAATCTATCCTGGGGGGCAGTTACCTACCTAATCTATCCTGGGGGGGGCAGCTACCTACCTAATCTATCCTGGGGGGCAGCTACCTAATCTATCCTGGGGGGCAGCTACCTAATCTATCCTGGGGGGCAGCTACCTAATCTATCCTGGGGGGCAGCTACCTAATCTACCCTGGGGGGCACCTACCTAATCTATCCTGGGGGGCACCTACCTAATCTAACCTATACTGGGGGGCACCTACCTAACCTATCCTGGGGGGCAGCTACCTACTCTAACCTATCCTGGGGGGCAGCTACCTACTCTAACCTATCCCGGGGGGCAGCTACCTACTCTAACCTATTCTGGTGGGCAGCTACCTATTCTAACCTATCCTGGGGGCAGCTACCTAATCTAACCTATCCTGGGGGAAAGCTACCTAATCTATCCTGGGGGGCAGCTACCTAACCTATACTGGGGGGCAGCTACCTAACCTATACTGGGGGGCACCTACCTCATCTAACCTATACTGGGGGGCAGCTACCTAATCTAACCTATACTGGGGGGCACCTACCTATCTAACCTGGGGGCACTTACTTGTCTAACCTATATTCAGGGCACCTAGCTAGCCTATACAGGTGGCAACTATACTGGCTACCTATATTGGAGGCACCTACCTAACTAACCTATACTGGGGGCACCTATTCTGGCTACCTATATTAGAGGCACCCACTAGCTAACCTGTACTGGGGGCACCTATCTATCTAACCTAAGCTGGGGGAAACTATTCTGACTCCCTTTATTAGAGGCACCCACTAGCTAACCTGTACTGGGGGCACCTATCTATCTAACCTATACCGGCGGCGCCTGCCTATCTAACCTATACTGGGGGCAACTATACTGGCTACCTATGCTGGAGGCACCTACCTGGCTAACCTATACCGGGGACAACTATACTGGCTTACCTATGCCTGGCTACCTATACTGGGGGGACCTATAGCTGGCTGTAGGGATTTGGATATGTGTGTGCATCGGGTGTTGCCAGGGGAGGGGGGCTGTTGTTGCCGTGGGGGGGGGGGGCCCACATCCAGATTCCGCATCGGGGCCCAGAGGTTTGTAGCTACGCCACTGATGACAGTGATAAAAGTAACATGATGAATAAATTGTATAATGAGTTCCAAGACACAAAAGGGAAAGAGAGCCCTGCCTTTGTGAGCTTACAATCTAAAGGTGGTTATATTTCTCCTGACCACCCCCTCTTACCTTTGGGGGACCGGTTAGGAGTCACTTGCCCCTCTTTAGCTTGGGTATCCTGTTAATGTTTCATACTTTCTGGCTTGGTCTATATTCCATGCTTATACCACTCTTGTGATGACTCCTGTGGCCAGGTGGACCATCCCCCATGGATCATATAACAAGTGCAGTAGCCATGACCTTATAGAGGTGCAGTCTCCATGACTTCATGTCCCCTATAACAAATGCAGTCATCATTCACCTCATAACATGTGTGGCCACCATTCCCCAATAACAAGTGTGACCACCCCATTCCACTTATATCTTGTTCATCCCTACCCCCTAGACATATGTGAGATGGCCCCCTACCCCCTTCCTAAGTAGCAGGCATGGCCATCCATTACTCAACCTTCCCCGTAACAGGCATGCAGAGAAGTGAAGCTGTGGTGCTATTAAAGTAAATTACCTCATTCAATGCTGGGTCGGACCTCACTTTCCCTTGCTGCAGCTGCCCACTGTTCCTGTCCCTGACATTTTATTTATTGTATTTATAAAGCGCCAACATATTACGCAGCGCTGGACATGCAGAAGACCAAGATGTAGGCGAGCAAGAGTAGGCAGCTGCAGCAAAGAGGAAGAGATGAGGTAAAATACTTTATGGCTCCACCACTGCAGTGCTTCTCTGCATGGTGAGAGGGATGATGGCAGAATTAGCAGCTACTTGGGAGCTAGATGTGTGGAGGAGGAGTAAAGGTGGCCACTAACGGTCCAATTTCTATAGAAAAATCGTTCGAGAGATCAGAAATTCTGATCGGGCGAAAAATCGTTCACTACACCATCAACTAACCAATCATTGCTTCCTATCTATCATGACCAACAAGAAAATCCAAATTTTGGTTCAACGAAAATTCAATCGGACGATTGTTTTTATAATCGTTCATTATCGATTGTGTCCATCAACTGAGATTATTTACAACCAATCCGATCAGAATTTCTGATTGCTCGAACGATTTTTCGCTACAAATTGGACCGTTAGTGGCCAGCTTAAGGAAGGAAGGAAGGAAGGTCCCTGCTCTTCAGAGACAGGAGGAGCCACTATCCAGGCAGCTACATCACTGTGGCCTTAGGCATCATAACTGAAGTGAATGGAGGTGCCCTCAAATTGTATACTCTCCGTTCTATGGGAATGTGGAGAGTGTTTTAGCAGGGGAGCCTTTAGGCATAGGCAGTACAGGCCATTGCCTGGAGCGCCATTGGACCTGGGTGGCACCATATTGCTGGATTAAGCCTCGCCCCAAATTACGCCCCACCCCCTGGACTAAGCCCCTCCCTCGTGGGTGTTCTATTACCTGCTTCTGCTGCATCTACTTAGCGTAAGTTGCAGGAAGTTGCCACCTCTGTGCCTTGTGCATCCTTCTTTCCCCCTTTGTGCCTCCTTCAGTTCCATGTGCCATGTCTGACCCACTGTTTGTCTTTCTGTCTCCCTTTGTGCCTCCTTGTGTCTCTATATGCCTTCTTCAGCCCCCCTGTGCCACCTCTGCCTCTTTCTGTGCCCCTTTGTGCCTCATGTCCCCCTGTGCCTCCTTAATCCTTATGCCCCCTTTGTCTTAACTTGTCCCCTCGTGCTACCTCTGCCCCTGTGTTCCTCCTTCAGTCCCACTCTGCCTCCTTCTGTCTACCTTTGTGCCTCCTTCTGTCTCTATGTCCCTCTTCAGTCCCCATGTGCCAACTCTGTCCTCTGCGCCTTCCTCTGTCCTATACCTCCTTCTGTGCCCCTTTGTGCCTTCTTCTGTCTCTCTGTGGCTCTTTCTGTCCCCCTCTGCCTCCTTCTGTCTCCATGTGCCTCCTTACATCTCCCTCTGTCATCTTCTGTCCCCTTTTGTGCCTCCTTCTGTCCTCCTTTGTGCACACTTCTGTCCCCCTTTGTGCCTCCTACTGTCTCCCTGTGCTTACTTGCAGCATTACAATTATTTTCTGGTGAAATGCTGCCACATTATGATAATTTTCTAGTGAAATGTTGCTGCATTATGATTATTTCCTGGTGAAACGCTGCCGCATTATGATTATTTTTTGGGGGGGCGCCAAGATGACGGGGCTGCCACAGGTTTTCTCGCCTGGAGTGACAAAATGGCTAGAGGCGCCCCTGTGTTTTAGCATTCAAGCAGATAAAAATATAGAATATTCCAGGAGTGGAGTAAGTTAGCCTGTTAGAGGACAGCTGGGAAATGATAATTAACACTCACTGTGCAGCTTTAAATACTCACATAGGTTTTGCTAACTGGAGGAAGTGCTACATTACAGGTAGAGTTAAGAAGTAGATGTGTATATTTTTATTCCATTAAATAGAGTGACCAGATTTTTGTAGGCTCAACCTGGGACAGGGCGGCGGCGGCGGCGAGGGGGAGGGGGGGCGCGCAAAGTGCACGGCGCCAAAAAATGGGGGACTGCTGCGCCAACTAACGTGACGTGGCCATGACATTCTATGGGCGGAGCTAACCTAATGATGTAACAGCGAGGCATAAGAAAGCAGTGTTTACGCCGTGATGTGGTCAAACGAGGATTCGCATCATGGGTGTGCAGAAACTGTGTGATGCTATTTAATAGTATACCGTAACCCCAAAGCAGCAAACATAGCCAACTATGACCATTAAATAATAAATGCAGTAACAGTTACCCCGGACACCACAAAATAAACGCAATGGGCAACATGTCAGCACAAAATAAACGTATTGCAGGCAACATGTCAGCACAAAATAAACGCATTGCGGGCAACATTTAATTTAGCACAAAATAAACACATTGTGGGCAATATATCAGCACAAAATGAACGCAATGGGGGCAAACATGTCAGCACAAAATAAACGCATTGCAGGCAACATTTCAGCACAAAATGAACGCAATGGGGGCAAACATGTCAGCACAAAATAAACGCATTGCGGGCAAACATGTCAGTACAAAATAAACGCATTGCGGGCAAACATGTCAGTACAAAATAAACGCATTGAAGGGCAACATGTCAGCACAAAATAAACGCAATGAGGGCAAACATGTCAGCACAAATTAAACACAAAAATAAACGCATTGCGGGCAAACATGTCAGTACAAAATAAACGCATTGCGGGCAAACATGTCAGTACAAAATAAACACATTGAAGGGCAACATGTCAGCACAAAATAAACGCAATGGGGCAAACATGTCAGCACAAATTAAACACAATGGGGGCAAACATGTCAGCACAAATTTAACGCAATGGGGGCAAACATGTCAGCACAAAAACGCAATGGTGGCAAACATGTCAGCTAAAAACGCAATGGGGGCAAACATGTCAGCACAAAAATGCAATGGGGGCACATTTCACCTGGAAAAAAAAAGCATGTACTCACCTGACAGAAGTCCCCTCACACAGTCGGCCTCTGGTGTGTGTGCAGCTCCTCCGGACGATCCTCCTTCAATCTCCCGCTCTCCTCTCACAGGCAGAGCGGGGCTACGGCAAGATGGCGTCCGGAGGAGGAGCACTGTACTGGAGACACAAATAGTCTCCAGTACAGGGCTCCGCCTCCGGACGCCATCTTCCCGTAGCCCCGCTCTGCCTGTGCCTGCCGGAGCACTCAGCACAATGCAGGCTGCTGGAGCGGGCTGCGCGGAATGAACTAGCGCAGCGTCTATGAGACGCTGCAGCTAGTTCATTGTACGGTGACCAGAGTCCCGAGGCCGGGATGTCCCGCTGCTGAAAGCGGGACGTTTTCCGGGACCTCATGTAGCCTGGGACAGCGCCCCCCTAAGGCGGGACGCGTCCTGGGTAAAGCAGGACGTATGGTCACCGTACATCAAAGTACACACTCTATGAAAACTGCTTATGGACACCGGCTTAGGAACTGCTGTATAACATTTAGTGCAATCACAGGCAAACGCAGGGGTGGATTACAGCTTCCCAGAATCCCCCCTCAGACCAGGGCCGGTGCAGTGTCTGGGGACAGGCACAAGTTGAGGCACCAGAATATCTGCAGGCATCTCCTGCAGCTCACAGCACTGCCCCCTTGGGGAACTTAACAGAGTCAGGTATAAGAACAGCCCGGTGCTCTGCTGTGTAAATGCTTCACTTTCCCCTTCATTAGGGCCCATTTCCACTAGAGCGAATCTGCATGCAGATTCGCATAGACAATACAAGTGGATGGGACTGTTTCCATTTGTCAGGATTTCTGAGCGTTTTTCTGTGCAGAAAAAATCTGCACGGCAGAGCCATCAGAAATCGCATACCGCTATGCGATTCGCATACAATGTATTTAATAGGAAATTTGCATGCGGTTTTGGTATGCGAATTTTCATGCGAATTTGCATAGAAACAATGGAAAAGCACACAGGCACTGCCATGGTTAAATTCACATACATATTTATCCATGCGAAATCGTGTGCGAATTCGCATGAAAATTCGCATACAACCACATGCGAAATTCGCATCCACGGCGATTCTCACCGCACAAGTGGAAACGGGCCCTTAGCAATGTTGGCTGTCCTCATTATTATCTGTAGCCAAACTGCTCCTGATCGATCCCGTTGTAGATCAGGAGCAGATCGGACATTTAGGAAATAATTGTCAGATCCTGTCAGTCGGATGGGAAATTGCATGATGTGTACCCAGTGTCCTATTATATTATTATACTGTATTGTGTGATGCTGAGGGAGACCTTTCAGGAATCCCCCCTTGAAAATCTAGAGTTTGCCCCGGCACTATCTGCAATAGTGCTCTATGAGCTACAGTATATTATTATCACATCCAGCGCTTATGGAATGATTACAGTCAAGACCATGCAGGAGATCCTCAAGGGGCGGTGCTTAAATTTGAAAAAGAGGCCACAACGAATCAATCAATCAATCAATCAATCTTGCTAAATTTCAAGAGAGCAGTATTAGACAGTCTTTGCCTCCCCCCCCCCTCCCCCCCAAATTCTTTTGACTCCACTATCCTCAAATCAGCAGTGATAGGTGCCCACTATTAGAATGGGCACAGTGGAGCCTGATGTAGTAGGCACAGGGTCACCTATCATTGCTGGGACCTCTGTCCGTCTTGATTAGCACTCAAGCTTCTTTTCAGGCAAATAAGAAGTGGTTGCCAATATGCTGTGGTTGCTAAGCATTAGTAAGTGCAAAACTGCAGTAAGTGCCAAGGTGCGTGGGTGGCCAGATGCTCTGGGTGGTAAGATGCAAAGGCCCAGTTTGTGCTAAGTTGGGTACTGAGGTGTAGTTATTAATAGCTGCAGTTATTATTCTAGGGACTATAGAGTCCGAAATAATATTAACATAAATATAACTCATGGGGTTCCTTTTACACATAATTTTTTTGTATACATATAAAAATGTTTTATATTTGTTTATGCACTTATTCATGTATGTTTGTATATCTTGATACAACTTTTATGTACTTTATATATTGTTGTATTTTTGGTGCTGGAGCACTGAATGCCTTGAATTTAATAGTTTTAGGCATTTTTATTTGGCCTGAGGAAGTGAGCGCAGTCCCATGAAATGTTTTGCCAGTGCACATTAAAAGTCATTAATCATATGATTGTGCCTTCATTTGAGGTAAGCCACCTCAACTTTTTCTTTTTAACTGGTTTTAACTTAGTTTTATCATACCCTGGGTGCCTCTTTTCCCCTTGTGCCGTTCACCATCCTTTGGAGGGGTACATCGCCTGGGTTCCATAGCCACCTCTAAGCCCATACGGTTTCTTTTTTCATCAAGAGCGTGACCACACCCAGCTTGCCTGGACCTGGAGTGGAGCCGGGTTTATAGATCTCCACCTGTCTACAGCGGTTGCTTGCCCTTCTGCAACCTTCCTTTGTGAGTACACATTTCGTTTTTTGCTTAGCTTTTCCTGACGTGACTTACTGCACCATCAGGGCTCCCGGAGTCTCTGTGTTTGTTTTTCCCTCCAGGAGGTCGTTCTACCAACCCCACTTCTGTATCTAACACTAACACTACCCTCCCCTTTACCTAGATCTAAAGGCAGCCATACACTGGTCGATTGCCACCAGATTGACCAGCAGATAGATCCCTTTGTGATCGAATCTGATCAAAGAGGGATCTATTGGCTGCCTACACTGCAAACCGATTTTGAATCGATTTCACTATGAAACCGATTCACAATCTGTGGAGCTGGCGCTGCCGCCCCCTGCATACATTACCTGATCTGGCCGGCGCAAGTCCCCCGGTTTCTGCTGTCTCTACTCCGCTCTGGGCTTCAGCTTCACTTTACTTCCTGTCGGGGGAAGTTTAACCACTTCAGCCTATCTGGACGAATATGTTCGTCCAGATAGGCTGTGCTGCTGCTGCTGCGCTGAGCGCACGATCGTGCTTGCTCCAGCCGCCTGCCGATAGCCCCCTGATCAGTGAATGGGAATATAGTTCCCATTCACCGATCTAATGCCTGGATCCGGCGGCTGATTATCCACCGGATCGACCCCAGACGCGTCCCCGCTTGTCCGTGCGTGCGCGCGGATTGATTACAGTTCGTCCCCGCCGGCGCTCCTTATCAGCCGCTCGATTCCCTGCCATTGTCCGACCGACGGGGATCGAGCGGGAGGGGGTAGAGCAGCTTGATCGGACCACCTGAATATTATCAGCTGGTCGGATCAGCTGCTTGATACACGGTACAGAAACAAACCGTGTATCCCCAGCATTAGTCCCCCGCACAAAAACAGACGGTCTCTTATCAGAGACCACAGTCTTTCTACGAAAAAAAAAAAGTTTCCCGTCCTCTTTCTTGCTCCTGGAAGCATGATCGTACGCTTCCAGGACTTTTTTGACTGGGGTCATCTTGTGGCCAAATAGTAAACTACACCCACATACAGTTTTTATTAAACAATTACATTATATTAAATTTAAAATTAGCTGTTTCCCTCCCACACCAAAAATTACCCAAATACATTTTTTAATAAAAAAAAATTACAATTAAAAAAACTAACCAAAAACATAAATAGTTACCTAAGGGTCTGAACTTTTTAAATATGCATGTCAAGAAAGTATATTATTATATTTTTTTTAAATTATAAGCTTGTAAATATTGATGGACGCAAATTGAAACAATGCACCTTTATTTCTAAATAAAATTTCGGCGCCATAAATTGTGATAGGGACATAATTTAAATAGTGTAATAAATAGGACAAATGGGCAAATAAAATACATGAGTTTTAATTACGGTAGCATGAATTAATTTCAAACTATAATGGCCAACAACGGAGAAATAATGATTTTTTTCCATTTCTTTCTTAATCTTCCTGTTAAAATGGATTTAGAAAAAAATAATTATTTTCAAAATGTACCGCCCAAAGAAAGCCTAATTAGTGGTGGAAAAAACAAGATATAGATCAATTAATTGTGATAAGTAGTGATAAAGTTGTTGGCGAATGAATGGGAGGTGGACGTTGCTCGGAAGCATATGATTTTCGATACTGTAGGCTGAAGTGGCTAAACAGTAGAGGGCGCTCTACTGTTTAAACTTCCCCTGACAGGAAGTAAGTGAAGCCAGCCGGAGCCCAGCGCGTAGAAGGGACAGCGGGGACATACGCCGGCGGAACAGGTAATGTAGTAATGTATTGCCGCTAGCGTCGGTCGTCGGACATTCAAACGCAGCTATCGACGCACTCCCGACCCGCCAGCGATCGAGCAAAATTTTCCTTCGTGGACAGATGGACGGGATCGATTGATTTCGGACGGAAATCGGTCAATCGGTCAGCATTTGCACATCGCTTTCACAGCAGATTCGATCACAGTGATCGAATCTGCTGTCTATTCGGTGGGAAATCGTGTAAGTGTATGGGCACCTTAACACTATCCTACTCTATACCTACACCTAACACTACCCTCCCCCCCTACCTTCACCTAACACTATCCTCCCCTCAAGCCTACACCCTACACCTAACACTAATCTCCACTCTTACCTACACCTAACACTACACCCACCCACCCCAGGTAACAATATTACCACATACACCCAACACTACCTTGCACCCCAACACACACACACACATACCTACCCCTAAACAGATCGTTTACTAGGCTTCACCCATTCTCCACCATGGCACACTTAGCACACCACACTCACTTCTTTCCTTTTTGGGGAGGGGGGGAGGGTGTCACTTAATACCGAGCACTGAGTGTCAAATGCCTAGGTATGCCACTGTTTTAACAGTCTAAAAGTAATGTGTCACCATGACAAATACACTTCTGTTTGTTGGACTGCTTTGTACCTAACCTTAGATCATCTCCAATGCAGCTGCAAAGTGAAACCTAAAAATGTGAAACCAAATGGCTTATGTTGGAGGGACTGGGAGACAGGCGACCAGTCAGTAGGAGTAGTTTAGCCACGGGTGATATTTCACACAGCGACTCTGCCTTGTGCGTCTCTCGGTGGAATGATCTCAGCTAAAGGCTCTTTTTCACTGTGCTCTCTTTGCAGGTCATTGTACACCCTGAAAAAGGGCAAGTGTGAATACAACAGAAAAGACAATAGACTGGATGAAATCCAATCTGCCAATACTGGAAACATGAGCGCTGTCATGCCAAGTTACTTATTAAAAACAGCCTTCTGGCATGAATGAAAGCACAAAGCAGGCTAACCATGCCTCCTAATTTACTAATCTGCAGGAACATTATGCACTTGCCAAGACTGTTTCTTGCAGACAAAACTAGGCTGCAAAAAAAGTATTTTGTGTTGTTAGATGAAATTTCATATACCACTTAGATGATGAGACTGATTTGTGCACCAATAGAATGTGAAATTCTACTATTTTTGGCAACTAGTCAATTTTTTTATAAAATTTCCCATGAGTTAGTAAAGCAACTGAGAGATATTCTGAGATAGTTGTACATGCCATCAAGGATTCACATGCACTCCTGCTTGGGCAAATATTACTTTCAGGATTTCAGATATCCAGGATTTCAAGTGGTAAGAGGATGAACACCTCAAACTACGTAGAAACATAAGAAGCCCTAAGGTGAACCCAAACAAACATAAACACCCCAGTGTATCATAATAACCATAGTACAAAATCATTAAAGATACACCACAAGAATGGCAATTTTTGGAAACACTGTGACTGCTGTACTTTTTATCAGCAAAGTATATTCTATAAATCTTAATAAAGCAAGTAATTCGCTACTGTGTTACACACACACTATTTGCATTCCGTTGTGTCTTAACACACAGTGCCACCTATAAAGACCCCCATTTATAGTGGCCCCTATATAATTTCCCCTCATTTTGCCACAATTTAGTGATAGCTTGGGGCCCAGTGAGAGTTTTACAAGGGACCCCAGGCACTCTATTGATACGGAGCCCTAATACCTACTAAGGAAGGCTGCAGTGTCAGAAAGTTGTATTTGGAGTGAGTAAACAGTTGGTTAAAGAGGAAAAATCTTAAAATTGAAAACACATACAAATAAGAAGTACATTTCTCCTAGAGTAAAATGAGCCATAAATGACTTTTCTCCTATGTTGCTGTCACTTACAGTAAGAAGTAGAAATCTGACATTACTGACAGATTTTGGACTAGCCTATCTTCTCATTTTTGGTTCTCATGGTTTTCTTTATTTTAAAAGCTGTTAGTGAATGACAGTTGCTCCATACAACTGCCAAAATAGTGTGCAGCGAGCAGAGAGGCTGGCCATCATCTTTGTATTAATCATTTTCAGGGAATGTCTTATTCTACTTCTTATTTGTATGTGTTTTCAATTTTAAGATTTTCGCGACAGTTCCTCTTTAAGGATTATCACTCTGCAATGCACATATTGAGGTGTTTATTACCAGCATAGCACTAATAAAAAGCTAATAAGATGATGAAAGAGGGCCCTTAGTGAGCCACTCTAGTCCAGGGGCCCCTATTGCTATGCTAATGCCACTATTGTAGAGAGAGTTATATACTGCCCTCCATTAACAATACTCCATTATAGAGCCCCATGCTCCCATCATAGTGCCCCTCATTTATAGGCATGCATGTAATCATGACACCCCGGGAAAATTGGGTGCAGGGTTAAGCTGAAAAAAAAATCTCATTCTGCTCCTGCAAACGTCCCGGTATTTCTTGCTGGCGGCCAAATTACGCTGTCTTTATATTTGGGCTACGTAGCGTGGATCAGGGAGGTTGGCCCTAGAGCTGCGCAGCCGGTTTCGCAGCTATGCGGACTGCGCAGCCGCGGCCAGAGCAAGCGGCCATTTTAGGAGAGACAGGAGAGCCCGACCCGGGCCGTGAGGTCGGGAGCCGGCCCGGGGGGCTAATGAGCGGGGGGACACAATCAGTAGCTGATACCCCCTTTTACATGAGAAATCTATTCGTTTTCACAATCAGGGGGCACTGTATGACTAATATTGTGGTGAAACCCCTCCCACAAGTAACTCTTGAGTACGTACTCCTGGCAGTTTCCTGTCTGTGAACCTTGCTGCATTGTGGAAAATAGCTGTTTACAGCTGTTTCCAACTGCCAAAAAAACATGCAGCAGCTACATCACCTGCCAACAGTAAAAATGTCACCATGTAATAAATGTCAGAATGTAAATCAGGGATTTAAAAGATTTTACAATAGGCAAACACTGACTAAATCATTTATACATAATTATTGTAAAAATGAAGCACTTTTTTATTACATTATTTTCACTCGAGTTTCTCTTTAAAAAAGACAATTTAAAAAAAATTTTTCTTTGTATAGTTAAAATCCATTTTCTCAAACTACAAGATCTTTTTGAAAAATCCTTTTTTTTTTTACTTACATAGTTACATAGTTATTTTGGTTGAAAAAAGACATACGTCCATCGAGTTCAACCAGTATAAAGTACAACACCAGCCTGCTCCCTCACATATCCCTGTTGATCCAGAGGAAGGCGAAAAAACCCTTACAAGGCATGGTCCAATTAGCCCCTAAAGGGAAAAATTCCTTACCGACTCCAGATGGCAATCAGATAAAATCCCTGGATCAACATCATTAGGCATTACCTAGTAATTGTAGCCATGGATGTCTTTCAACGCAAGGAAAGCATCTAAGCCCCCTTTAAATGCAGGTATAGAGTTTGCCATAACGACTTCCTGTGGCAATGCATTCCACATCTTAATCACTCTTACTGTAAAGAACCCTTTCCTAAATAAATGGCTAAAACATTTTTCCTCCATGCGCAGATCATGTCCTCTAGTCCTTTGAGAAGGCCTAGGGACAAAAAGCTCATCCGCCAAGGTATTATATTGCCCTCTGATGTATTTATACATGTTAATTAGATCCCCTCTAAGGCGTCTTTTCTCTAGACTAAATAAACCCAGTTTATCTAACCTTTCTCGATAAGTGAGACCTTCCATCCCACGCATCAATTTTGTTGCTCGTCTCTGCACCTGCTCTAAAACTGCAATATCTTTTTTGTAATGTGGTGCCCAGAACTGAATTCCATATTCCAGATGTGGCCTTACTAGAGAGTTAAACAGGGGCAATATTATGCTAGCATCTCGAGTTTTTATTTCCCTTTTAATGCATCCCAAAATTTTGTTAGCTTTAGCTGCAGCTGCTTGGCATTGAGTACGATTATTTAACTTGTTGTCAATGAGTACTCCTAAGTCCTTCTCCAAGTTTGATGTCCCCAACTGTATCCCATTTATTTTGTATGGTGCTAGACCATTAGTACGTCCAAAATGCATGACCTTACATTTGTCAACATTGAATTTCATCTGCCATGTATGTGCCCATATAGCCATCCTATCCAGATCCTGTTGCAATATGACACTATCTTCCTGAGAGTTAATGATTCTGCACAATTTTGTATAATCTGCAAAAATAGCAACATTGCTCACTACTGCATCTACTAGGTCATTAATAAATAAATTGAAGAGCACTGGACCCAGAACAGACCCCTGTGGGACCCCACTGCTAACAGTCTCTCATTTTGAGTATGATCCATTGACCACAACTCTTTGTTTTCTGTCCATTAGCCAGTTCCCTATCCATGAACACAGACTCTTCCCCAGTCCTTGCATCCTCAACTTTTGCACCAGACTTTTGTGGGGAACAGTGTCGAAGGCCTTTGCAAAGTCCAAGTATATCACATCTACAGCATTCCCAATATCCATATTAGCATTCACTACCTCATAAAAGCTGAGCATGTTAGTCAAACAGGACCTGTCTTTAGTAAACCCATGTTGATGCTGAGAAATAAGATTATTTTCTACTATGAAGTCATGTATAGTATCTCTTAGTAACCCCTCAAATAGTTTGCATACAACTGATGTTAAACTTACAGGTCTATAATTTCCTGGATCAGATTTTTTGCCCTTCTTAAATAATGGGAAAACGTGGGCTGTACGCCAATCCACTGGGACTCTGCCAGTTGCAAGAGAGTCACAAAAGATAAGATAAAGGGGTTTATCTATAACTGGACTTAATTCCCTTAGGACCCGAGGATGCATGCCATCCGGGCCAGGTGCCTTGTCTATTTTTAATTTATTTAGTCTTGCCTTCACTTCTTCCTGCGTTAAGTATTTAATATTACAGTTAGAAGATTGAGACTCTTCCGCCTCTGTAGTTTGCAACAGTGCTGTTTCTTTTGTGAAGACAGAAGCAAAGAAAGCATTTAATAACTCTGCCTTACCTTGGTCATCCACCATTGAGTTCCCATCCTCATCCTTTAGGAGTCCTATACAGTCAACCTTTCTTTTTTTAGAGTTAATGTACTTGTAAAACTTTTTTGGGTTAGATTTGATATCCTTAGCGATTTGTTTTTCAGCTTCAATCTTTGCCTGCCTAATTTCTTTTTACAATTTTTATTGCACTCCTTATAATTGCTTAGTGCAGCCTCTGTCCCCTCCTGTTTTAAGACCTTATAGGCATTCTTTTTCCTCTTCATTTTATCTTTAACCTTTCTATTCATCCATAGAGGCCTTTTTTTATTCCTAGACATTTTGTTTCCATATGGGATATACATACTACAGTATTGATTGAGTATAAGTTTAAAAGCTTGCCATTTCCCTTCAGTGTCTTCCCCTTGTAGTACATTATCCCAGCTCACCAAACTTAGTGCCTGCCTAATTTGAGTGAACTTTGCTTTTCTAAAGTTCATAGTTTTAGTGGTCCCGCTGCCCCGTGGCCTATCAGTCACCAGATCAAACGTTATCATGTTGTGACCCACTATTCTCTTTAACATATGTAGCAATTTTGGTAGCAATAGCAAGTATGAGGGCTTTGCTATTCACTGCTAAAGTCAGCATGAAATTACGCGTAAATCACGCCTAAATTGATACGTAATTATGAATGCTCACAATTACATAGAAAATGAATTACACTTTTCCCCAAAATTGCGCATTACAATTAAGATGCGTAAATGCGAATTATGATGCGTAATTAAGCATAGATGTAATTTCTTCTCATCCCTAACAGGTAAGACATATAAGCTGCAGGTGGACAGTGTCCTGGCCCAGATTCATACTAGGGATCCAGCGCTGCAAGGTGTTAATAAAGCATTGTTTTCCACTCTGCTAATGTGCTGCCTGAACATCAAGAATTACCGGTATCTACTTGTACTTCAAATGTAAACGTTCTTGTTACTAAAATAAATTACTGGTAGTGATGGGGAAGCCTGTGATTAGGTAGGTCAGGTGATAGACCTGTAAGTCTCTGATTCACTGGAAATGATCATGTGCAGAAGCAGAAAGTGATTACAGCCAATCAAAGATTTGGAAATCTATCAGCTGATCAAACTAATCTCAGGCACCTCCATTAGTTCTCACAGACACAAGCATCCATTTCACACAAAGGCTGCATTTGTCACCTGTATATTAATCAGGGATGGTCGTAGTCAGTCAATTTCGCTACGCTGGAACTACGCGTAGTTTTACGCAATTACGATTCGCCAAACTACGGCTTTAAATCAAATACTCGCTTCGTATGCATTTCGTAGACTACGCGTTAAAATACGCAATTATGCGTAGTGTGAAGCGTATTGTATGCAGATGCTTATGCCAGTATGCAGAAAATTTTACGTATTAATTCCACTTTAAATGCTTATACCGGGAACTGTTCTATGCGTACATTTCCCTTTCCAACGCTTAAATTTGTAAGCATACAATCGCATGTGGAAAATTAGACGCGAGTAACGCATTCGTAGTTCATTACGCAATACACATGTTAACTACGCATAGTGGGCGTAAGCTACGCGTAGCGGTACTTCGCTATGCGTAAATTCGTAAGCGTAGTTTTGAAACTTCACCTACGAACTACGATGCGTAGATGCGAACTACGATGCGTAAATTCGCACTGGCGTAGTTTCTGCTCATCCCTGATATTAATATACAATACCTTTCACCCATCCAAACACAGAACATAACATCACCAGATTACCATATCTTCTCTTAGCTGTGTATAAGCATTTCACAAAGAACTGTTTGGTTGGCACGTCTCTGTAATGACCATAAAACAGTTGATGCCCCAGGCTTCTGCATAGGCTGCCAAGGTTAAAAAGACAGCTCTGAATATGTTACTTGGACTTTAATATGCTGACAATGAAAACCCTTAAAAACAGGTGAGAAAGAGCATAACAGTTGCTCAAAAAAAAAATTAGGTTACAGGTTCCAAAATTTCTAGTTTTTCTGTCAAAGGGAAACAGAATAATGAAACAACAGCATCATATAACTTGACAATAAAACAAAGGTGTCACCTGATCACAGGAAGGGGGTCATTCATCCAGCTCCTCATATCGCATCCACACCTTAGGCCTTGTCTGCAGACTGAGACACACAGCCTCACTATTTTCTCACACAAATCAAATTTCTTCTGCGGTATCTATTAATAGAAACAACAAAAAGGTGCAATGCCTGGGGCCAGCCCTTTGTTCCATATAAAATTAGTTTTTTGATAAGAAAAAATGGCAAGTGCTTTTTTCATTGTAGGAGTATTTATTTTTTTTATGTCATTATATACATCATTGCACATTTTCTTTTCTAAGTAACACTTCCTGAAGCACACACTGAGCAAAAAAATAAACACGTCCTGAAACTCAAGATAACCAATACAAAGAAAAATACAGAGATGGCTATTGCTGGGTCCCCTTAAAAATGCCCTTTACTTTATTGTCACATTTACATGTCTTAGTTTGAGCCACTGACTCCAAACAAGTATGATGGTTAGGAGTTTTTAAAGATGATCATTTTTAAATGCAGTAGATGAAAAATTATCTGCTAGGACAAAAAGTTAATTAAATAACTTTAAATACCGGAGATGAGATCATTTATTTTCTTCCATCACTGAATATTGTCAAGAGAGTCTTGCCTGGCAAGACGTGATAGTACTGTTTGCCTTGTCTCTGTTGTATGTTGTGGGGAGGATCCTTTGCATATATAATTAATGGTTATTATAAACAGGCACAGTTCTAGGCTCACTGCTGCCTGAAGCAAACTTTGGAGAATGCCCCCCCCCCCCCCCCTTTCCCCAGAAATGCTGAAATAATGATAGATACAGTAAGACAGACAGACAGACAGACATAGATAGACACCCCTCATCATATATACACCCATCACTGGCAAGAGATCACCATGGGCAGTCAGAGAGAAGCTTTGGCCCACTGCTCCTTTTTTTAACGGGTGCCGATGGTCTTGCAGGCGGGACGACAGCACCCTCATTAGGCCAATCACTGCACTGACCCAGTAGATTTCACTGCTACTGATCGAGTGCAGTGAGTGGCCCAATGACAGTGCCGTGGTCCTGCCCACGAGTTCATCAGCACCAGTTAGCAAAAGGAGCAGCGGGTGTCTGGGATTGGCTGATCTGGTGCCAACACCCCCGCCTAAATGGCATGTGCCAAAGCTTCCCCTTTGATTGGCCATGGGATTTTACCATAGCATGCCCTATGATGTCATAGGGAAGGGCAGCACTGATTTAATGAGGATGGGGATTCGGGGATGTGTGTATGAGGAGGGTAGTGTGTGTGCCAGAAAGGTGGGCGGAAGAGAGGAGAGGAGGCAGGTGCCAGGTACCAGGTGGCCCAAACTGTTTGTCCAAACACTGACCCCTAGATTTTGCCACCTTAATCATGTGATTCAGGTGACTTTAGGGTAGTGTGTGGCTAGGAAGGCAAATGGGAGAACAGAGAGGAGGCAGGCACCAGGTGGCTCAAACTGTTTGTCCAAATTCCACCCCCTAGATTTTGTCACCTGAATCACATGCAGGGCCGGTTCTAGCGCCAATGGGGCCTTGGGGCAAAAGTAACTTAGGGGCACCCCTATCTCCCTCCCCCCCCCCCCCCCCCACTGCTTCTATCCCTGCGCTGCCGTCACATGCTTACATCAGGTCTGGGAGAGACACTATGGCACGTGTGATTCACAACCATGAAGGTGCTCCCCAGTATTAGGTAGCCTACATGGGGTCAGAGATGATGAGAAGACTTGTTGAATTTCACAGCGGCGCTAATCGAGGAGTATTATTGGCGCTTCCGCTCGCATCACTCTGCATACGGGCAGGCAAGGGGGGCACTGGGGGAGGCCCTGCTTCCTTCCCCTGCCTGCCAATGCTTCCTCCATGAATGCTGCGGTACCTGGCAGACCAGACGGACAAATTCGATTTTTAAATGTGCGGAGATGGAAGATGTTTGCCCCCCCACCACCACCTGGGCTCTGGGGCCTAGGGACAATTTCTCCCCTTGCCTTAATTGTAGCGCTGGCCCTGATCATGTGATTTAGGTGGCTTCATGGTAGGTTCGCCCATGAATATATAACTTGTATCCTTGTCACTACAGTATATCAACATTCAGCCACACTGACTGTACTACGAAAGGATTGCCCTTAGGGACTGATAAAAAGTCGACACTGTATAGCTGCAAATCCAGTTTAAACTTTCTATAAATGGGAACGCAGGGGTCGAAAACACAGTTGTAGTAAGCTCCAAAACAATATATGTTACTTGGACTTTTTTCTATTAAAAAATAAGAAGTAAAAAATGTTATACACAAATATTTCCACTTTTCATGTGTGGTGGTATCCATATACAGTATATTGCTCACTCCCTGATCACTGCAGTTTTCAGTAAGTGACTGTTTAGTGAACTGCTAGACCTGAACAAGTTGGTCAACAGTGTTCTGTCAGCAGGGAAACTCTGCTTTTCAAGTTCTAGAGTTCAAGGTCTGCAATAAAAACCTGTTTCTTTCATCTTTACGGCCCAATTAGTTTTCCTACTGGAATTTTGTTGCAAAAAATGTAATCTGTGTATAAATCACACCTAGATCACATTGCAGCAATGCTGGGAGCTGCCATGCCTGGGTATGTTATAATCAGTTCATTCAAAAGTGAGGAAAATTAGCTTCTTTCAATTTGCATTCCATGAATTTGTGAATAAAAACTTTCTTCTGTATTTGCTTTGGTCTTATCATTTGCATATAGTGATCAAAGAACAATCTGGGAGAAACACTAGAAATCACAAATTAAATTATAAGCTTAAAGAACAAAGTGAAAGTAAATTGTCTCTTCTAAACTGACTTTTTCTAAACAAGTGTTTATTTCTATAAATTATTATTGTGAGGCTAAACTGTGGGAATAGAGGATACATTTTAACTATAGTTCAACTTTATAGCAAATGTGAAGTGACCTTGAAAACATACTAGGATACTCACCTATGTAGAGGGAAGACTCTGGATCACAAAGTGCCTTCCCATTCCTCTCTTCATGCCCTCGGTTTATCCCTGTGCCTGTTGAAATTCTGCACGTCCGGGAGTCCTCGGAAGGCTTTGGAAGCACTCTTTTGCTTTTGAAGACTTCTGAGGACTCCCAACGGCTTATTTGACCAAATGGTCAATAACTTCAGTGGGTGAGACGGGGTGGACCTAGGACATGCGGAGAGAGGAACAGAAAGACTCTATGGGATTCTGAGCCTTCCCACTCCATAGACAAGTATCTAACACATTGAAGCAGCCATAGAAAATGACTGGCCACCTTGGTCGAGAACCTTCAAGAATGTGTTGAGGCTTTAGTAGTATAGAGATTGCTTTTCCCCCCCTTAATAAATGTCATTAGAGTAGAAGAGTAATAACTCTCTCAAGAGCTGTTCCAACACTATGGAACTCCCTACCTCCACCCATTAGGGCAGCCCCCTCCTTCAACATCTTCAAGAAAGCCCTCAAAACTCACCTTTTCACTCTGGCCTACTACCCCTCACAAGTGCTCTAAACCTACAGCTGAACTCTGGTCCCCTACCATTCGTGTCCTTACTTCTCCCTCTAGATTGTAAGCCTTTGGGCAGGGTCCTCCTCCTTTTGTGTCCTACCTGATCTTGCACCTCCATTACTGTGAACCCATGCTATGCATCTGAGTGAACCTAACTTGCCTAATCTCCATGCTCCATCCAGTGACTGACTAAGCATTAACTGGTACTCATACTATGGTGTGTGATCTGGTTTTCTTGTATTCCTGTATTGTCATATTGCTGTATGTCACCCCTAAATATTGTCTGTAACCTAAATTAATGTTCAGCGCTGCGTAATATGTTGGCGCTTTATAAATTCAATAAATAATAATAATAATAATAATAATGAGTGCCATTGCAGACTAGTGCCACACTGAGAAACAGCAATTGTCCTCCCCACTTTATGTATCACTCATTTGCAGAATAGGAAAAGAGTAATGCAAAAGTATGAGCATTACAGGTATCCTTGCTGCAACTTTCCTGGCTACAGTTAAAGGAAATAGAGTGATTTACATTAACCACGCTGGCGTTCTATTAAGATCGCCAGGGCGGCTGCGGGAGGGTTTTTTTTTAATTAAAAAAAAACTATTTCATGCAGCCAACTGAAAGTTGGCTGCATGAAAGCCCACTAGAGGGCGCTCCGGATGCGTTCTTCTGATCGCCTCCAGCAACCAGAAGTAACAAGGAAGGCTGCAATGAGCAGCCTTCCTTGTTTCGCTTACCTCGTCGCCATGGCGACGAGCGAAGTGACGTCATGGACGTCAGCCGACGTCCTGACGTCAGCCGCCTCCGATCCAGCCCTTAGCGCTTGCCGGAACTGTTTGTCCCGGCTACGCTCGGCTCAGGCGGCTGGGGGGACCCTCTTTCGCCGCTGCACGCGGTGGATCGCCGCGCTGCGGCGGCGATCAGGTAGCACACGCGGCTGGCAAAGTGCCGGCTGCGTGTGCTGCTTTTTATTTCATGAAAATCGGCCCAGCAGGGCCTGAGCGCCAGCCTCCGGCGGTAATGGACGAGCTGAGTTCGTCCATAACGCCAGGAAGGAAGCTGAAGTCTGGTGGGTTGAAATACAGTCTGATTTGTAATACCAAATTTATCTCCCGCATTTCCCGTCTCAGCTTAGTGACCACCACTCTGGAGCACTTGGTGTTTTCAGTTCTCATGTTGCATCCTCCATGATGATTTTTTGTACTCCATCTCTGTACTTTTTGCAATTAAATCTTGGTGGCTAGTTTCTGTAGTTCCTTCTTGCCAGCAGGTTGAGAGTTGCTTCCCCAGCATAGACCAGATCACCTGAATCCCGGAGCAGGTAAAAATGGCGCACAGCTCCGCTGGATCATTATGGCGCCGCCATTCAAATCAATGGTAAACGATGTTTGCAGTTTTCGAGCGTTACATTATGGCGCACGCATCAGATTCAGAGATTATGGCGCAGGCCAAACGATATTTATTGTTTTCGGGATATGTAGTACCAGTGACTTTAAAACGTTATTCATGGTTCCTCTGACCCCCCAGACCCCTTTCCCCCCCCCCCCAGTGTACATTCTCTGCCCCTGGTCTGGAATATAATCCTACACAAGCAGATCTTACCAGCAGCTAATGGATGTACCTGCACGCTGGAAGCTGTACTGATCCACCAATCATGCAGGGGGCACTGCCCCAGAACCGCCAATCACAGCTACTCATTTCTCTGCTACGTCTCCTAATTGGACGCGCTGGTCTCGGAGGCAGGAGCATTGGGTCCAATTAGGAGACGGAACAGAGAAATTAGTTGCGGTGATTGGCGTTTCTGGGGCAGCGCCCCCTGCATGATTGGTGGATCAGTACAGCTTCCAGCCTGCAGGTACATCCATTAGCTGCTCCTTAAATCTGCTCATGTAGGATTATATTTCAAACCAGGGGGGCATGGTTAGAGGAGATCACCGGGAGACAAAGGAGATCACCGGGAGGCAAAATTGGACATGCGAGGGTTGGAGGCTGGACATGCGAGGAGGGGCAGAAGACGGTAACTGGAGGACACAGTGGGACATGTGGGGGAGGAATAAGAGGAACGATAAAGAACGGTTTAAAGTTACTACATATCCCTAAAATGATAAATATTGTTTTAAAAGATTTATCGGCGGCACCATGCGCCATTTTTTCTGCCGTGCCATTTTTGACTGTGCCCCTTGAATCCACCTACCTCCTTGCTGTCCTGAAATAAATTAACTCTTTGTTCCCAAATCTGCAGCTACACCTCCTGTCTGGTCGATGTTTTTTAAAGCATCTCATCGTACCTACACCCTCCCTAGTGTGTAGTGTGTAGACTCATTACTGTTTTTAAAAGCATGGGAGATTGTCCGCAGCATAGTGGTAAGTAAAAAATGACTCCCACTCCTGTTTTCTGGGTTGCAAGTTCATCTTTGTTATGGATGCCAAATTTTGTTCCTACCATCACCACCCAACTAGTGATGCAGCTCCAAGAAAGCTGGGAAGGTGGGTAGAGAACCATTGTTTCTGGGTTAAGCTACCTACACATGCTAGATAAAACTTGGCTTAGGTGACCAATAAAGACAAATTTGTGTGAGAATCTAGTGTGCATAGCAGCACCCAATGCACCTAGTTGCTTCAGCAAGCAATCTGCCTGGTGGCTCAATTAGGCTGAGCTCTGGCTGAGGGCATTGTTCTTTTACTCATCCCGCCGACTACGTGCTGCTCTAAAGCCCAATCTACACAATACGATTCTTTGTGCGATTCGATTACGATTCCATTCCATTCGATTTGCCATTGCAAAACAATGGCAAATTGAATTGAATCGAATCAAATCCCGATCAGACATGTCAGATTTAATCGGATCGTAAATAGAATCGTAATCAAATCGTATCGTGTAGATGGGGCTTAACTTATAGCAATAAAAGGATGACATTTTGATGGTTATTTTCTAGTATAATATATAAGTACATATATATATAAGTACACAGCATACATTTTATTAAAAAACAAAATGATACAAGAACAGTTGGAATGAATTGTATACAAAGACAGCCTTATGTAGAGGATTATTTACTTACTTCAGCAACAAAGATTGTTCACAGCCCTAAGTAGAAATGAATACCGTGAAATGGTAAACATTAATGGAAACCGTATTTACCCTATGGTTGCTAGCAACAAAATAGAAGCATGATATCTTAGGAGTTACATAGGAGGTGAATAATTGATACAAATCCTAAAGAAGGAAGGAATGGTGTATGTATCCTTGGCCACTTGACACCCCTTATCATGATTACCGTAAACATAAATTGATCTTAAGGTGCTCAACAATCCAATATTTTCCTCATAACTATTTCTATTATTATTATTATTTAGTATTTATATAGTGCCGATATTTTCCACAGTGCTGCACAGAGTATATTGTCTTGTCACTTTACTATCCCTCAGAGGGGCTCACAATCTAATCCTTACCATAGTTATATGTCTAGATTGTGTAGTGTATGTATCTAGGGCCAGTTTTGGGATGTGGAGGAAACCGGCGTGCCTGGAGGAAACCCACACAGACATAAGGAGAACATACAAACTCTGTGCAGATAGTAAGTCCACAATAGATCAAACAGCGAGTGCACACCAAATTCCTGCCTGACTCTAGACTCCACAAACTTCACAGTGGTGCAACATCCGGTTGAAGATAAGAAGCATCATAATATTCTACATAGAGAAAGAGGGACCAGGAGCAACACACTTGTAATATTTCAAACTTGCAAAACTTTACTGCAAAAAAATCTTCTTAAAACATGGCAGTAGTAAAATGGCAAAACAATACTTATCACATCCATCAGACACAATTGCAGCAAGGTGTATCAAGCCAATGGGAGGTGCAGGAGGATCACGGACCATGATCCTCCTGCATCTCCCATTGGCTTCATACACCTTGCTGCAATTGCGTCTGTGCAGATAGTGCCCTTGCTGGGATTCGAACTGGCACCCAGTGCTGCAAGGCAAGAGTTCTAATTACTATGGGATGGAAAGTAATGAGAATTCATCATACAAGCATATAATAATTGTGTCGTTTCGCATTTTGGATAGTCATGTTTTATTGTGAGAGTATGAGGTTATAGTTAAACAGATGTAAGGTTGCTAAATATGTCCTATGCAGGATATACATTTTGAGATGTCCTTTCAACATAATTTAAAAGATACCCAAAGTGACATGTGACATGATGAGATAGACATGTGTATGTACAGTGCCTAGCACACAAATAATTATGCTGTGTTCCTTTTTTCTTTCTCTGCCGGAAAGAGTTAAATATCAGGTATGTAAGTGGCTGACTCAGTTCTGACTCAGACAGGAAGTGACTACAGTGTGACCCCTACTGATAAGAAATTGAAACTATAAAACACTTTTCTAGCAGAAAATGGCTTCTGAGAGCAAGAAAGAGGTAAAAAGGGGAATTACTTATCAGTGAGGGTCACACTGTAGTCACTTCCTGTCTGAGTCAGGACTGAGTCAGCCACTTACATACCTAATATTTAAAGCAGTATTGTCACCATAAAAATCAAATTTCAACAGCAACTGGTCTGAGTGTATTAAGTGATAAAGATGCTAATCCTGCATTCAAAATTTGCAAAACTTTTTCTGCTGTTATGGTTTGTAGTTATCACATACTTTAGGAGCACTGGCCCTAGTGCCAACCAGTGCCAAAGAGTTACATGCTGGAAGTTCTTTTTATCTATAACATATTCCTCCTCTTCCATTTATTTCCCTGCCTAGCCGCTTATCAGAAACACCCTCTGATTACTTGTGTTGAGGTGACTCAGTGATTGGATGTGTAAATTTAAAAAAAGACAGTGCAGTTGTTATTATACACCTCAGTGTGAGTGTCTGAAGACTAAAGCTAAGTACTCACGGGGGGACAATTGTAGCTGTCGCTGCACACGGGAGCGTGTGCGCGACAGTTCAGCGACAGCTCGTCGCCAAGTCCCTCTGCATCCACACTGCAGCAGAGGGATTAGCGATGTGGCGGAAGCTGTCGCCGAGGTTCCTCCCCCCCGCCGGAAGCTCCGTGTGCCGTGTGTGGGTAGCTGTCGCTAGCCCGCATACACATGCGGGACTAGCGACAGTTCAGGCGAGGTTGCAGCGACGGCTGTAGCCGGCGATTGAACATGTCAATCGCCTGGCGACAGCTCCGACGGGCGACGGTTCGGGGCGCGTGCGTCATACACACGGGCGAACCGTCGCCGCAACACGCGCGTGCCACATGGTTGCGTCGACGGCCGTACCCCGTGTGTATGAGCCTTAAGGGAGGAGGGCAGCTAATGAATACACAATGAGCAAGAGAAGGGAGGGGGGAAAACAAGAGTCAGGGAGGATATGATGTCAGCATTAGCTTGGCAAGATGGCCACTGGCTAGAATAGGATTTTCTGCTTTTCCTTTATAAAATTCACAGGAATCATTACGTGGATAGCACAATACATCTGTTATGTAAGTAGAAGTAGTATTTATCTACTTATATATGTGTTTTTTATTTCTAGGTTAGCATGGGTGTTGCTTGTTCTTTAACTCTTTCAGGCAGAGAATAAAAAAAGGAACACAGCATCCTTTAAGAGAAAGAAAATCCGATCGGACATGTTGGAAAAACCTTTATATTCAATCTCTAATGGAATGATCAAATGAAATTATCTAATTGAAAAAAAAATGAAAAAATTGTACCATGTACGGGCACCATGAGGCTCTGGCTGAAAGCATACTAGTTTGAATTGCGTGTGTTTTGCAGCATAACATAAAATGCATGCAAAATTGCACTTAATGAAAGTCTGTGGGCTGCAATGCAAATCACAGCTCTCTGCAATTTGCAATGTGCTGTTTTGAAATTGCACAACATGTTGGATCTTCCTGCATACTGTATGGGAATCATATGGGATTCACATACAATCCTTTCCTATGGGGAGAAAAATGCATGTGTTTTGCACGCGTCTTTTGCAAAAAAGATATGATAGTGTATTTTTCAGCAAACAAGGCAGATTATTTTAAAAATCGTAAAATGCAAATGCAACCTTAAAGGGACACTTAAGTAAAAAAAAAAAGAGTTTTACTCACCTGGGGCTTCCAATAGCCCCCTGCAGCTGTCCGGTGCCCTCGCCGTCTCCCTCCGATCCTCCTGGCCCCGCCGGCAGCCACTTCCTGTTTCGGTGACAGGAGCTGACAGGCTGGGGACGCGAGTGATTCTTTGCGTTCCTGGCCACAATAGCACCATCTATGCTGCTATAGCATATATCATATACCATATAGCAGCATAGAGGGTGCTGTGTCTGGGAACGCTAAGAATCACTCGCGTCCCCCGCCTGTCAGCTCCTGTCACCGAAACAGGAAGTGGCTGCCGGTGGGGCCAGGAGGATCGGAAGGAGACGGCGAGGGCACCGGACAGCTGCAGGGGGCTATTGGAAGCCCTAGGTGAGTAAAACTCATTTTTTTTTTGTTTGACTTAAGTGTCCCTTTAAGTGCAAAAGCGTGCAGAAACGAAAAATGCAGAAACAGAGTAATGCAGGTCGATGGGCAGTGTAAGCAGTGTGCACAACAGGAGTACTGTGCGGCGCGCATGCATGGACTGACAGGAATCACAGTGAAGAACCTACTGCCCAGCAGGGAGTACCTCACTAATCAGGAGGCGGGGCCTATGCAAATGACCTTGTCGCTGCACTGTGGCGCAGGGCCATATGAAGACTCATTTCTGCAATATGATGCGGTGCGCCCAACGCACCACAACGTACCGCACACAAATAGGTGAGCAACTGGCCTAAAGGTACGTGCATTTAAAATAGATTACTAATAAGTGTATTCAGATAAAAATATCCCTGAGGTAGAACTATAATTAATCTAAACAAAGCTTTTCAGTTAGATGCCGAGTAACTTGTGGCAACAAAAATAACACACTGGCTGATGGTCCTGCAGGTTCAGTGTACCGTTTCTCATTCCGGACAATGATTTAAATTGCACCTATGCTTGGCAGCCAAATAAATATCTTCATTTTAAAATGGAGGCTGCACTGCAATATTTTACAAACCAAATGAAGCCCTCTAATGTAATAGTGTACATAAAGGTTTGTTGTCTGGTGAAAGATGGTCTGTGAATACCTGAGACACGCCAGCTCATCATAATGTCCCTGCAGTGTTTATAGGTTGGCAGTTATGCAACAATTCCTCAGTGACATCCAGGACAGGCACATCACTCAGTGCCAGGCTGCCAGCTATACACAGAGATGGATTTGCCTGTCTGTGGGCAACATGCTTCAGGAGATTGCAAATATAACATAACCCTTAGACTGCCACGGACATCTATAGGCATTTCTGTGTCTTTGCATCCATACAGGCATAAGGCATTTTAGAACAAAAAAAACTACTTATCCCCTACAGCGGACGTTTATATATGTTTTTGTTTCCCCATATTCCCTTGCCACGGACGTCTGTGTCTCCATACACACGGCATACAAATGTCTTTAGCTGCAAGGCAGGAACTTAAACAAAATCTGTATAAAAAAATCCCTCTGGGGGATACTTACTTAGGGAGGACGAAGCCTCCGGATCCTAACAAGGCTTCCCCCATCCTCCACACCTCCGTTGCCCTGCTGGGACCCTCCGAAGTGCAGCGAGGTAAATATTTACCTACCGGGATCCTGTGCAGGCGTACTAGTGGCTCTTCATTCAGGCTAGGAGGAAATTGCCAAACCCGATCGATCTGCTCTACTGCACAGGCGCGAGTCCTTTGCGCCTGCATAGTAAAGCGGATATGATTGTACTCGGCTATACTGCGCCTGCGCTGGATCCCGGCGAGGTAAATATATCAAGCCTTGCCAAGCTTGTCGGAGGAGGATTAGGGGAGGGTTTCGGGGGAGCCTGCGCTGGATTCCTGCAGGCTTCAGAAATTGGGGAAGCCTCATTGGGACCCTGAGGCTTCCCCCTCCTGAGGTAAGTATCCCCCAGAGGGGTTTTTTACATTACATCTTTAAGTCAGAAGATTGCAGCATGCAGTTTTGAAAGACAATTAGCACCAGCAACAATTGTACAAACGCAACAACATACTGAGTGATCTCACAACAGAAGCAGTCCGCCACGGACTTGTAAAGTGATCATCATCGTCTGTTTTACTACTTTGGCCTCCTGGACGTACTAGCTACGCCCAGGAGGCCATGTGTGCGTCCGCGCGCCCCTGCGGCCAATCGCGCGCGTGCACGTGCGCTCCTGGCCGCGGTTCGTTAGCCTGGCAATCAGTGAATCGGGCTATGGTGCCCGATCACTGATTCCTCTCCCTGGCAGAAAAAGCGACAGCTTCTCTCAGAAGCTTTCGCTTTTTCTGGCTGTTGCGTCCCCCATGCATCTCTCTAAGCGTATGTTACGCTTAGAGTGACGCCATGTAAACAAACTCAAACAACACACATTTACATTATAACCCTATTGTTTACATCGTACCCTCCCAAAACTACCCAAATAAAATGTTTAATATAAAAAGTTAAAAAAAAACATTACAATAAAAAAAAACCTGTAAATATTTACCTAAGGGTCTAAACTTTTTAAATATCAATGTGAAGATGAAATATTTCTATATTTTTTTTATTTTAAACTTGTAAATAGTGATAGATGCAAAACGGAAAAAAATGCACCTTTATTTCCAAATAAAATATTGTCGCCATACATTGTGATAGGGACATAATTTTAACGGTGTAATAACCGGGACATATGGGCAAATGCAATACGTGAGTTTTAATTATGGAGGCATGTATTATTTTAAAACTATAATGGCTGAAAATTGAGAAATAATGAATTGTTTTCCTTTTTTTTCTTATTCTTCCTGTTAAAATGCATTTACAGTAAAGTGGCTCTTAGCAAAATGTATCCCCCAAAGAAAGCCTAATTGGTGGCGGAAAAAACAAGATATAGATCAGTTCATTGTGATAAGTAGTGATAAAGTTATAGGCTAATGAATGGGAGGTGAAAATTGCTCGGATGCATAAAGTGAAAACGACTGAAGGCTGAAGTGGTTAAAGGACCACTATCGCGAAAAATTGTAAAATTGAAATACGTGTAACATATAAAAATAAGAAGCATGTTTCTTCCAGAGTAAAATGAGCCATAAATTACTTTTCTCCTATGTTGCTGTCACTTACAGTAGATAGTAGAAATCTGACAGAACCGACAGGTTTTGGACTAGTCCATCTCTTCCAGGGGTATTCTCAGCATGGCTTTTATTTTGTATAACAACATTCCCTGAAAAGGATTTATAAAGTGATGTTGGCCAGCTTCCCTGCTCACTGCACACCTTTTTAGCAGTTGGACAGAGCAACTGCCATTCACTAGGTGCTTTTGGCAATAAACAAAACATGAGAATCCCCCACGAGGAGATGGGCTAGTCCAAAACCTGTCGGTTCTGTCAAATTTCTACTACCTACTGTAAGCAACATAGGAGAAAAGTAATTTATGGTTAATTTTACTCTGGAAAAAACATACTTCTTAAATGTATTTTACATTTTACGATTTTCACGATAGTGGTGCTTTAAGACATTCGTACCCACAACACAACAACTGTAATTGCAAGACGGCTTGCACTACAAAAGCAATTGTTGCACAAACCATCCTTCGTGGCCTGTCTTGAGAGACATTTGTATACCCTGTGTATGGGCCTTTAGGCCTTGTTCACACCAGGGATGATGCTGTACGCTAGTCACAGCGCATTGCGCTGTGCGCTTTTCTAGGTACAGCTTTTTCCATTGATTCTAATGTAGCACGTTTACATCTATGCTCTGCCTTACTGTCCATTTGAGAAACGTGATGTTGCATGCATTTCTGTGCATTGCGCTGTGAAGTGCACAGCAACGCAAGTGAATGGGTGCACCTTTTTAGCCCATAGAAGGGCACAGCAATGCGCTTTGGAGATGCGTTTTTTTTATCCTTAATTAAAAAAAGAAACATTTTCAAATGAAAACAAATCTTTATTGTCAAATGCTACATCAAATAAGAAAAACACATGCAGAAGAAAAATGCGTTCAAGCGCCTTTAAGCGCATGTAAAACGCATGGGTCCGCTCAAAAAAGCATGCCGCAACGCACTGAAACCCGTTATGAAATGAACATTAATTAATGCATTTTTATCATCTGCTTAAATATGTTTCTGAACGCACACAATGTGAATGAGGCCTTAAAGAAAACCTGTAACAAAAAAAAAAAAACCTCTAGGGGATACTTACCTCGGGAGGGGGAAGCCTAAGGAGGCTTCCCCCATCCTCCTCCATCCCGGCAATCCAGTGCTGAAACCCCCTGAATAGCAGCGAGGTAAATATATACCTACCGCGGTCCTGCACAGGCGCAGTAGCGGCTCTTCTTTCGGGTTAAGGCGGAAATAGCCAAGGCTGATTGTATCCGCTGTACTGCGCAAGTCCTTTGAGCCTGCGCAGCAGAGCGGATACGATCGGGCGTGGCTATTTCCGCCTTTTACCGAACGAAGAGCCGCTACTGTGCTTGCGCAGGAACGTGGTAGGTAAATATTTACTGCGCCTGCGCAGTACTTGTCAGGGTTTGTTGAACAAGTTTTAGGGGAGCCAGCGCTGGATTCCCCCAAGCGACTGAGGGCAGGGAATCCTCATTGGGACCCTGAGGCTTCCCCATCCCGAGGTAAGTACAGTATCTCCCATTTTGGGAATGGGAATGCAATGTATTGCGTTTTGTATGCATTTTTCATGCATTTTTATATGCTGGCTTTTTTTTTACAATTGTTTTGTGATGTATTCCTGCTACCTGTTGTCTTCCTAATGATTTGCATAAAACATAGTATAAAAACGCATTGAAAATGCATACAAAACGCATTTGCATTTTGTATATGCGAACCGCAAACGCATAAAAACGCAAGCAAAACGCTAGAAAAATGCATATGCGGAAAAAAACACAAACACACTAAAAACGCACACACAAAAAAACGCACATGGCAGAAAACAGGACCTTTCACGCTCTGTTATGTGTGCACCCAGCGAGAGGGCTAGTTCACACTTCGGCACTTTTCAGCACTTTGCTGATCACTGGCGATCAGCAAAGCACTGTTGCTAATGTATCCCTATGGGATCGTTCTCACTGCAGCGTTTGCTATTTGCATAAATCGCAAACGTGCTGCATGCAGCGCTTTGGGTGCGATTGCGATGTGATTCACATTCTGTTGTAGAGGTACAACAGTGCAAATCACTGCAAAATCACAATGCAAAATCACAATCGCGGTTGCGGTCTTGATTCACGATTTGCGTTCCAGGTGTGAGCTGGCCCTCATGTGGACTGTCACTTTGGTACATGTAGATTTGGGTAAGGCATTGGCATTTAATAAACACGATACAGTACAAACATATCTGGCACTGGCATGCAGTTTTAAAAAAAAAGTTATAGAAGGCAGTCTAAGGGTTAAAGTTACAGGTAAAAGTTACAGGTAAAAATAAGCTACAATTATCAATGGGTTAAGTTACAAGGACAAATAAGCTACAATTACCAATGGGTCAAAGTACAAAGAAGAATAAAGCTGCATTTTCTGCTTGTGCAATTTATAATGACACTTATGAAAAAGGATACAAATTAAGTAATTATTGTTGGTCCACTTCTCTCTCTCTGTGGTTTCCTGATCATCTCACTGCCCTGTGACACACTGTTCATACACGTCCCACCCCACATCTCCTAGAGGATTTTTATCTGGCACTGTGTCCCCAAAGCACTAACCTGGGTCAGCTGTTTGCCAGTGACAGATTCATGCAATGCAGGAAGTATTTTTTTTCCCAGAGAAGCTGCTTTCAGTTGCTGGGACACTAAAGGGAGTTCCACAACTCTGGTTTAGCAAGGTGGAGCTGAGCCTGGAACCCCCTCCTCCTCTCATAGCTCATCCCCTAGCAACTGTACTACATAGATCACCATCCACTGTAGCAAGACATGTCCCATTCATTCTCTGGGAGCCTTGGCATGCTGCTTGTGTCATGCCTGCTAGGACAGAGTGTAAGTAATGTTCCAAGCTGAGACAATATCTTGCATGCCAGACTTTGTATCAACTGCTGCAAATGCAAAACCACTAATAAGTTACCTATGTTCAGATCTTCAGATCACAAATACAAAAGGAACAAAGTACAGAGAGAGAGTTTATTTTGAATGAGATTGAATTAAAAAAAATGTACATTTAAAAATGCCAAAGAAAAAGAGAGGTGAGAAATGGAGCTGCTGGCCACGAATCCGCCACTGAGGAGTTAGTCACTGTTACTGAGGTGAGGTCTGGTACTGAGGGTCTGTCATTAAAGCTAGGTTTCCACTTGTGTGAAAAACGGGCTGATTCCCTGGCCACGAATTCGGATGGAATTTGGCAGCCTATAAAAGTGAATGCAGAGCATCCAAATTCGTGGCCGGAGAAAAAATCTGACGGCCTGCACCATAATCTCATCCGAATCCCATAGCCGTGCATAGCGTGGCTACAGGGATTCGGCTGCGAGACGCGTCACAGTTGTGCCGGCATTGCATCTCGCAACACGAATGCCGAGCATGGTGGAAACGTAGTCTTATGGTTCTGTTACTGGGCTAACTGCCTGTGGTCCGCCACTGCTGCCACTGAGGGTCTGTTGCTCAGGAGCTTTAAGGTGGCCACTAACAGTTCAATCTTTAGCAAAAAATCATTTGAGCGATCATAAATTCTGATTGGATTGGTTGTAAATAATCTCCGTTGATGGGCACAATATATTACAAACGATTATAAAAATAGTCGTCCGATTTGATTTTCGTCAAACCAAATTTTGGATTTTCTTATTGGTTGTGATAGATGGGAAGCAAAGATTGGTTCATTGATGGTGTAGTGAACGATTTTTCTTCTGATCAGAATTATCTGATCGCTCCAACAATTTGTGTTGGCTGTGCTCACTCTTTCTAACCCTAAGACTCAATTACTCAATGACCAAGTTTGTGAGCCTGACGGTCTTTGGCATCAATCATATGCATTGAAATGAAACAAATCTGACTGACTGTTTGTGGCTCCACCCCCTTTTCTGAATTTGAACCCCAGTCACCCAATAACCAACTTTACCAGGTTTGAGGTTTGTGCCATTAGCAGTGCAAGAATGGCAAATATTCCTATTGAAAATCAATAGGTGAATTTTGATTGGCTTTTTTAGGCTCCACCCACTTTTCAGAATACTTATCAGTGACCAACTGTGCAAAGTTTGAGAACCCTACCATAAACAGTGTAAAAGAACACTGAGAGGGGTGGGGAGAGGCGGAGATCGTCAGAGATTGACTGGAGAAGAGGCAGAGCTACTGCGCACAGCTCTGCCTCTTCCAGGAAGGAAAGTTATGCAATCCTGGAATCTATTTAGGGCATTTCTGGGGGACATGATACTCGTTCTGCCGCGGGGATGCGGCGAAACAACGTGGATTTTAATGACAAACATGCCTACATAGCAATCTAAGGTAAAACAATCCACTTCAAATTCTCTTGTGCCCTTGAATAGCATTATTAGGCAGAATACCCTCCAAACAACAATATTTGGCAGTGCCCTCTTAAAGGGAACCAGAGACGAGGGGATCCTTAAAAATTAAAAAAGAGTTTATATATACCTGGGGCTTCCTCCAGCCCCATAAGCTTGGATCGCTCCCACGCAGCCATCCTCCGCTGCCTCTATCGCCGGTACCGGGTCCCGTCACTTCCGCCGGACGCGACCAGTTGTACGCATGCACAGGGGCTCCCTCCAGCTTTGTACGCATGCGCCTGAGCAGTACTGAGGGAGCGCACTGCGCTTGCGTGGACTGGCTCGACTGGCCGAAATTACAGGACCCGGTACCGGTGGACAGAGGCAGCGGAGGATGGCGGCGTGGGAGCGATCCAGGCTTACGGGGCTGGATGAAGCCCCAAGTATGTATAAATCTATTTATTCTTCATCTCTGGTTCTCTTTAAACAACATAATTAGACAGCATTTCCCCCCCCCCCCCCCCCCTCCCAAACAACATAATTAGACAGAGTATCCCTCAGAAACACATATAGGTAGAGTGTATGCAAAGTATAATCAAACAGTGTATGAAGGAATTAGGCAGTGTGTCACCAAAGATAATTATTTAGTGTAACCATAAACTTATTGAGGCAGTGTGTTCCCCAAACATAATTTAGTGCACGTCCAAACATAATAAGTCAGTATGGGATCTATGCAGTAAAATGCGTTAAGCAGAATTACGTGCGTAAGTCTTGCCACACAACGAGTAGAACTTAACCAGGTAAAATTGAGAAAATTTATGTGCACCCCCCAGACATCCAAATTAAGTAGCCAATGCCGATTACTTTCTCCTGATATAATAATTAAGTAGTCTGGTACTCCTTCCCTCTCCCCCAAGATATCAAAATTAAGTAGTCTGCCGCACACACACTGTACAAAAACAAACACTGTAAACACACACATATACACACACAGGTTATACAGAAACTACATACACAACCGGTTAGTGGTTGCATTTTGTCTCCCGTTACATGAATTTGAGTTAAACTCGTATAGGGGAAGAGGAGCCATGCAGAGCAGGGCTAACTACCTCACTGAACCGTGGAATAAAAAAGGTGGGCACAGCCACACGTGGTGTTAGGGCTTGTTTCCACTATGCGCAGATTCTGGATGCAGAAAAACTCCAATGAATGCCTATGGGCCTGTTTCCACTAAACGCATTTTTTCTGATGCAGATTTCCCTTAGGCATTCATTGGAGTCAGTTTTCTGCAACCAGAATCCGCATGTAGTGGAAATAGGCCTTTAGAGAAGGTTAGCTGCATGGGGGAGCACAAAATGGTTACAGTACTGCTCACAGTAGACTACCCATGTTTTCTCTAGAAAAAAAAAACTAAATTTAATCTAGAGGGAACAGTACCATCACCTGTACATCGGTAGGTGCCCTAGACCTTTGCCTGGGCAGCTTATATCTAGAAAAAGCCTCAAAAATATGAAAGTCTTTGTTTCAAAGAGTTTAACACCTGGGAAAATATTTGAAAATTCATCTTCTGAAAATGACAGTGAAAAAACCACTTCTACCTGTAAAATTGATCTCACATAAAAAGTAGCTTATGTTTTTTAATGGAACCCTATATCCTAAAAATATGCATTATTGGAGCTTGCTCACTTCCATTCTGTCTTTGGAGTAGGTGATTCATCATAATGATACTGGAGTGGGAAGATGATCATTGCTACATCTCTGTGATAGGCAGCCTAAGATGTAAATCTAGAGATACATTCTGTCTGGGACTTGGTATAGGGTTGTAGATTCTGTCTACCATTTGACAGCGACCTTACCAAATTAGAAGCTAGAGCCTACAGTAAATCTCTTAGTGTTAGAAGTGCATTCTTATGTGAATTATTTATGAGTATACTCAGAGATTGGAATAAGGAAGCATAAATAGCAAACAGTTTGCTTGTTCCATTTTTTACCTGTAGATGGTGCTCAGCATTCCTGCTACCAGAAGGAGACAAAAAAGACCCACCTGGTAGAAATCCTCAATGTATACTGTCCTTTACCACAGCTTGTGGGATCTAGAGCTAACCTGACTACAGACAGATTTAATGACTTTGGTCTAAACTGCATGAAAGTTCTGGCTTTCTACAGAATCAATAAATTATGAAGCAAAAATAAATCAGGACTGTGATCTGTAACAATGAAAATTAACATTATATCGGCAACACAATGATCAGTGTAGTGGTGGATTATACTGTCTCTGTGGTACAAATCCATGCATTGTGGTGCATGTGATCCATTCCAATCAAATTGCTGCTAGAGTTCACAGTGCTGTATGCTAATCTCTAAGCATTCATTTGAAAAGGGCGCCTGGAAAAAAGGGCGCCAGATACAGCTGATAAATGTGAATTTGGTTATAAAAGGGTGCCAGATATAGCTGATAAATGTGAATTCCGTTATAAAAGTGCGCCAGATACAGCCGATAAATGTGAATTTAGTCATAAAAGGGTGCCAGATATAGCTGATAAATGTGAATTCCGTTATAAAAGAACGCCAGATACAGCTGATAAATGTGAATTCCGTTATAAAAGGGAGCCAGATATAGCTGATAAATGTGAATTTAGTCATAAAAGGGCGCCAGATATAGCTGATAAATGTGAATTCCGTTATAAAAGAACGCCAGATACAGCTGATAAATGTGAATTCCGTTATAAAAGGGCGCCAGATACAGCTGGACCATTGTAGTCCCTTACACACCCCAATGAGTTCTGGGTCACCATGAGCTTGCTGGTTAGTCTGTGCCAGCTGATAAATGTGAATTTGGTTATAAAAGGGCGCCAGATACAGCTGATAAATGTGAATTCCGTTATAAAAGGGCGCCAGATACAGCTGATAAATGTGAATTCCGTTATAAAAGAACGCCAGATACAGCTGATAAATGTGAATTCCGTTATAAAAGGGCACCAGATACAGCTGATAAATGTGAATTCCGTTATAAAAGGGCGCCAGATACAGCTGATAAATGTGAATTTAGTCATAAAAAAGCGCCAGATATAGCTGATAAATGTGGATTTAGTCATAAAAGGACGCCAGATATAGGCATAGCTGATAAATGTGAATTCGGTTATAAAAGGGCACCGGATGTAGCTGATAAACATGATTTTGTTTATAAAAGGGCGCCTGTATAAAAGGGCGCATGTTCGTAGCCAATGAGTATGATTTAATTTACAAAAGGCTCAGTGTTCCCAACCGCCTGTAAATTTACAGGCATACCGTAAATTTTGTTAGAAATTTAGCTGCCCGTGAATCCCGCCAATCGGCCGCCCTGTGAGCAGGAGGGGAGCAGCGCAGAGAAGGAGGAGAGCTGTGGGCACAGTGGGGAAGGGGGACGTCTCCCCCCTCCTTCCCTCACCTTGGGGCTCCCCCTCCCTCGCTCTCCCCTCCAGAACTAAGTGTTGTGTGGTGGTTGGCAACGGGCGCAACTTACCTCCGTCTCGCACCAAGCGCCGGAAGTTCTGGTGCCGCTGCTCTGGACCAGACCAGACAAGCGGCAAATCCATTAGACCATCCCGCGCCTGCAACGAGATGGAGGTGAGTTCCACCCTTAGTTCTGGAGGGGAGAGCGAGTGAGGGGGAGCCCCAAGGGGAGGGAAGGAGGGGGGGAGATGGCCCCCCTTCCCCGCTGTCCCCACAGTTCATCCTCTTCTCTGCGCTGCTCCCCTCCTGCTGGGGGCACACCTGGCTACGTATTCTGAGGACATATACCCCTGCCTACATATACTGGGAACATTTACTCCCGACTACATATACTGGGCACAGATACACCTGCCTACATATACTGGGCACATATACCCCTGGCTACATATACTGGGCACATATACCCCTGCCTACATATACTGGGGACATATACCCCTGCCTACATATACTGGGGACTTATACCCCTGCCTACATATACTGGAGACATATACCTCTGGCTTCATATACTGGGGACATATACCCCTGCCTACATATACTGGGAACATTTACCCCCGACTACATATACTGGGCACAGATACACCTGCCTACATATACTGGGCACATATACCCCTGGCTACATATACTGGGCACATATACCCCTGCCTACATATACTGGGGACATATACCCCTGCCTACATATACTGGGGACTTATACCCCTGCCTACATATACTGGAGACATATACCTCTGGCTACATATACTGGGCACATATACCCCTGACTACATATACTGGGCACATATACCCTTGCCTACATATACTGGGGACATATACCCCTGGCTACATATACTGGGCACATATACCTCAGGCTACATATACTGGGGACATATACCCCTGCTTACATATACTGGGCACATATACCCCTGGCTACCTGTTCTGGGGACATCTCTACCCCTGGCTACCTGTTCTGGGGACATCTCTACCCCTGGCTACCTGTTCTGGGGACATCTATACCACTGGCCACCTATTCTGGGGACACCTATAGACCCGGGGCTACCTAATTTTGGGGAACCACTGCTGTCAGATTAAGTGTATTTTAGGGATCTGCTGCCAGGTTATGTGTATGTTGGGGGAATCACTGCTGCCAGATTACATCTATTTTTAGGGAACCACTGCCATATTATTTGTATTTTGGAAGAACCTCTGCCAGATTACATGGATTTTTGGTGAAATGCTGTAAGATTACATGTATTTTGGGGGAAGGGGGGGAAACACTATGGCAGAGCTCAAACTTTCCCGTCAGACCTTTCACAGCACTACTATAATCATGTATATTTGGCCCCACCCATGACCATGCCCACATTCTGTTGCGTGACCACGCTTATTTTTTCGGCACGCCGCGCTCAGCGTGGTACGGGGGATTTTGTTGGTAAAAACAATCTTTTGTCAGTAAATGTTTAGGTATTTGTCAGTAAAAAATAACGTGAAAGGTTGGCAACACTGCTGCGGATGTAGGCGCTATTAGAATATAACCATATCCTTAATCCTAACCTTGACCTCTCCTAGCACCTAACCTTAACCTCCCATAGTGGTGCGTTTTGCTAAGAATTATCTTTACTCTAAATGCATTTTAATGGGAAAAATAAGAAATAAAGGGGAACAAATTATTATTTCTCAGTTTTCGGCCATTATAGTTTTAAAATAAAACATCTACTGTGGATAAAACCTACACATTTTATTTGCCCATTTGTCCCAGTTATTAAAACATTTGAAATATGTCCCTAGTACAATGTATGGTGACAATATTTTATTTGGAACTAAAGGTGTATTTATTCAGTTTTGTGTCTGTCACTAATTACAAGCCCTTATTTGCAAAAATAACAGTGATATACCCTCATGACATACGTATTAAAAAGGTTTAATCCCTACGGTAACTATTTATGTATTTATTTATTTTTTGTTAGTGAAAATATTGGTCTTGATGTGGCCTTGGGGCTTACCATCATGTCTGTGAATAGATGAAACCAACAACCTCTGTTTTTTTTCCCTAAGAGGTGTCATGTGTACTCACTGACTTTAAGTGAGTTGAGCTTTGTTGTTGTTTGTTATTTATTTATTTTTAGTTTTTGCTGGCAACCTCTAATTCCTATCCTATGATGATACAAACCACAGATTGTTGTACGGAGTTAAGTGGAGCCAGCTTTTAACTTTTAGGTAGAGAGTTAAAAATTAGGTAAAAGGGACACAAATACGGCCCAAGAACACTATTTGGATGTTATTTGGAAATAGGTGTGCTAGCTGCCAAATCTATTCAAACATGACATTTTAGTGCGTCCACATAGTTTGCATACATTCCCTCTGTGCTGCTCTTACCTAATCTTTAGGAAAGCAATCTGTTTACCTTACAGCTCATACATGCTTGCTTAGGGAGTTCAGGCTGCTGTTGGTATACTGTACAGTTGTTACACATCTTCCTACTGGATCACCTCCCATTCTACACAGCACTGTGTTAGTCAGTGGATGGGGGGAAAAACACAGCCGGATCTCTCCCGTGCTGCATTATCAGACTGTCTATTCCTTTCCAGTGGTGCTCCCAGCCAGTGGCATAGCTAGAAATCATGGGGTCCCATAGCAAAACTTTAATGGGGCCCTCAGATGTAGGCACTCTTAAAGTGGATCCGAGGTGAACTTTTACTCATTGCATAATTGTGTTCCTTTCCTATTGTTTATAGGGCATTCCTCAAGCCAAATACTTTTTTGTTTTTGTTTTAAAACTCTAATTCCCTATAAACTAAATAAACCACGCCCACAGGTTTTCAGAGAGCCTTGGCAGTAGCAAGGGCTCATGGGAGCTCAGTCTGGGCAGGAGGAGGAGGAGGTGTTACTAGCCATTGATTTCAGAGGCAGAGGGGAGGAGGGAGGAGGAGGGGATTAGGTTTTTTTACAGGCTTAGTGATCAAGATACAGATAAGCCTGCCTCTGTGTAATGTTTACAAACAAAATGGCTGCTATCATTGTATCACAGGAAGAAATAATCATTTTCTATTAAAGCAGTTTCCAACTATATTTGCTGTGTAAACTATCTAAACTTTAGATAAGTCATGTAGACAAGTTACTTGTTACAGTTAGTTTTTCATCTCAGATCCGCTTTAAGCTATGCCACCTGCCCCTACCCTATGGGTATGAGTTAATTGGGCAATTACGTTTCTTTCTATAGAAAAATACATGTATTATCACAAATTTGTACATGAGTCTTGAAAGAGTGACAAATAAGGAAGAAAGAGGGACAGAGGGATTTGGTTCTCAAAGAGGGACTGTCCCTCCAAAAGAGTTGGGAGCTATGCATTCAACAGTGGGTCAGGTCAGGGGGAGAGGGGGAGGGCAGATCTCTGGGGCAAAAATAACATGTAATAATAGTAATCAGGAATGTGGAGGATAAGGGGAAGGGGGAAGGAATCAATCAAGGGGTTTGGGTAAAGAAAATGGGTAAAGCTTAGAGTGAACCTCCGGACTAAAAATCTACTCAGCATGACTGAAAAAGCTTGGTGTTTCTTTAACAGTTTCACAACATCATAACTTTGTTTTTCTAACCAAAGCATCATTTTTAGCTGCATTTTTATCTAAGCTCCACCCATCAAAGAAAAAAAGCCCGGGCTTTTTTCCCTGATGCTGTGCAGAGCATAATGGGATTTCCTATGTTGTTATTCACATTGCCTAGCAACTGGGAGAGGTGCTCAGGACACAGGGCAGTTGGAACTGTGTCTCATGCTCCCTGTCACCTCCTTTCAACCAAAAAGATGGCTGCCATCATGAAATCAAACATTTGCCTGTTCTTTTAAAACAGGGTGGGTAAGAGATTATATTACCTATCTTTTTTAATTAACATAACTAATGTAACTTAATGACAGTATGTATGTTTAGACTGGAGTTCCTCTTTAAGTATGATGAACAGATGCAGGGACAAAAGTGAAAATGGGTGGATGAGACACATATATACTGTACTGTCTAAATAACCCGGAGAAGGTGCCTGAGGGAAACTTAACTTTAAATAATCAGAACAAGAACACATAAGTACAAAAGTACATTTACTAAGAAACATTTTCCTGTAAGGAATAGAATTCACCTGTATAATAATATTACAAATGAGGAGCACAGAAGATAAAAATGGCGCAGGACGAGCACTGATAGAAATTAATCTACCAGAGGCAGCAATAGTAACAGCCGTGATTAGCGGCAAGGAGATTAATTTATGGCACCCGGGCAATTGCATTTCCTCCATTTCCTAGTTAGTTTGCCGCTGCCCTGCAGCCAGCCAATCACATTGAGGCTTCAGTCCCAGCATGGTGATTGGCTGGCTGCTGGACTCCTACAAACTATCCAGTAAGTGGAGGGGGGAGTGATCACAGGGATCAGGTAATGTATAATGATGCTAGATGCCGGTAATTACTTTTTTGTTACTAAGGTTATTTAACATCTTAGGACATTTCTAAAACATTAAGTTACCTTAGTAGCAAGATGTCATTATCAGCATCACCCTGCCCCATTTTTTTATTTTTAAATGTACCCATAAGGAGATATCCCTCCAAAATGTATGATAGAATATAGTCAAGGCAGAGCTCCATAGCCTACTAGAGTTCAGTCATAAGTTCCAGTATTGCAGTCCTATCTAGACCTCCCATCAAGCTCTCTACACAGCATACACAGCACCTTGCCAGTCAAAACAGAGGGAGCAAGGAGCGGCACCCCTGCACCCACCTTATCCCACCTGCCAATCCATTCACAAGCTGATGTATATGCCGATGTATATTTAAGTGTACCTTAATGGCTGTGCCTCCGATGAAAGCAATAAACCAACAGTGAGACAGTTACTAGTCTGCATCTTTTTTGCACTACCTTCAATCTTTCTTCATTTCCTACAACTGTAAGCACGTCTTGTTGGAGCCACATCAAGGAGAAAACTGGTGAGAGCATTCAATTTTGCCTTATGGTGGAGCAACCTGATCCCAATACCCCAGTCAGGGTTTCTGTGTACTGTTTATGCTATAATAAAGTTTTGTTCTACTCTTAAAGTGTACCTGAGATGGGGCCAAAGAAAAAATGTATACAAACCTGGGGCTTCCTCCAGCCCCCTCCGGCCTGATCGCTCCCTTGTTGTCCTCAGTTGCCGCCTAGTTCTTCCGCAACTGGCTCATTCTGGTTCATTCTTTATTCTGTGCAGTTGCAGAACACTCCTGGTCACAGGAACGCGTTGAGGGCGTGCGCGTGGCCGGGATGCGCATGCACTGTGTGCCCCAGACCAGAGGACTTTCCGGGGCAATTTGCAGAGGTTCCAGTCAGCGACTAAGGAGGATGACAAGGGAGCAATCAGGCCAGAGGGGGCTGGAGGAAGGCCCAGGTATGAATCCATTTTTTCTTTGGCCCCATCTGAGGTACACTTTAACATTTGTACTGGCACCACATTACAGGAATTCTCAAAAAAACCTGACCTGGGATGTGACCTGTTTTGGCTGACATACCTGAAATATTTTTTCAGGTAACATTATTGTTTTATACTGTGTAGGACGTAGGTATGGTCATAATTATGCATATGGAACATAAGTATGATAGTTTACACTATTTTGAATAGACATTTATTGTTTATATTATGCAGATTTGAATTACACACACAAGTGTTTTAGCCAAATAGTCACCCATTTGCCTAGGCTCACTTTTAATTTTCTTAGTTGGGATTCCTGCTCTTGAGGCTTGTCCAACATTCAAAGATTGGATGATTTATACTGGTTCCATGTTAAAATAATATCCTTGATGTGTTTTTTAGGGACCCTCTGCAGCAGTTAGTGCCCTAGGCAGCTACCTAATTTGCTTTTGCGTAAAAAAATATTTATAGCTATATGCACTAGTAAAGATTTTGTACACAGTAAGTCGTTCACATTGACCACCCTGAGGTGCTAGAAGTAGGATTACTGCAATTATTTCATGCTACAGTTTTTAAGAATTCACAGCCGTTGATGAATAAACCTTTCCATTTGTCTGAACAAATATAGGTCAACACAAACTGAGAAATGTGGTCAAACCAGTCAGATTTGGCAGCAAGGTGTTGACATGTCAACATAGTACCTAGGGGATTTTTCCAGATGGCTGTGTGCAATACTTTCATGAGCCCGCTGATACATTTTTTGGATGTGTACAGTACATTACCAGATAAAGCTCTTGTACAAAGAAATATTGCTGCATTAGCCCAAAGCTGTCCCCCAAACAAACACAAAATGTTCAACTGAAACACAGCACAAAGCTAGGTATACTCTATGCAATGTTTACCCAGGTAAGCGATCAGATGTCCTTGACTGAAAAGTACAATACTGAATATCATTCAGATTTCTACAAAAATATCTTCAAATATTTGTCAAAGCAGCACCACTGCTAGCTTTGTATCTGTTGGTGCAGTACAAAGCTATGTGTCATGTGAACATTGGTCTCCCAATGCTCCAATCTGCACACAAAAGATAGAAATAACAGACATGTCCAACCAATGTTCTATCAATTTTTCAATCAAATGGCAACTAGGAGTGCCCTGATTCTTAATATTTCTGTTCAGATTAATATTTTTGTCTAAACTTTTAAAAACATAATGTAAATAAAAACAGGAATAGCTTATGCATGGCTTAAGAGTAACTGTGGTGAAAATAATGTAATGAATAAAATCCTTTCTTCTTCTGGTTTTACAAGTTGAAATTTATCTCAGGCAGCAACATCTTTACTCTTGCCAGGTGATCTCTGTAGAAAGTTTGTTTCTGAAAGTTGTATGCACAGGGAGATACTGCTTTCTTGGTAGTTGGAAACAGCCGTTATCCCCCACAATGCAACAAGTTTCACAGACAGCAGCCTGTGAGGGCCATGGCCCTGACATCACAGAGTGGGAGGGGTTTCACCACAATATTAGCCATACAGACATCCCTAATAAGCTCTTTGAGAAAAGGTAAAGATTTCTTTTTGGAAAGGGGGTAACGGTTACTGATGTAAACTAAGTTCAACCCTGGGTTAAATTTCCTCTTCAAAGCCAACTAAACCCCTAGATGCAAGATCACTGCCAGGGTTCCCTTCTAATTGCGCTTTGAAGCCTCATACCCATGTTAGATTTTAGTTTGGGGCAGAGGCGTAGCTAGAGACAATGGGGCCCCAAAGCATAATTTAAAGAGACACTGAAGCGAAAGCCTCTGAAATCTCTGGCTAGTAATACCTTCCCCTCCTCCTGCCCAGACTGAGCTCCCATGAGCCCTTGCTACTGTCTGAAAATGCCTTGGCTCTCTGAAAACCGGTGGGCGTGGCTTGTTTAGTTTATAGGGAATTAGAGTATTCAAAGAAAAACAAAAAAGTATTTGGCTTGAGGAATGCCCTATAAACAATAGGAAAGGAACACAATTATGCAATGAGTAAAAGTTCACCTCGGATCCACTTTAAAAGACAATATTGGCCTCAAGTCACAGAGCTTTATCAAACACTTTATCAAACGTTTGATAAATTTCCTCATGGGTAAAATCTAATTTAGAATTCACTAAGGTGTTATAGATTTATTGATCATTTCATCGATAAGACATTCGATAAATCTATAACACCTTAGTGAATTCAAAATTAGATTTTACCCATGAGGAAAATTATCAAACGTTTGATAAAGTGTTTGATTAAGCTCCGTGAATTGAGGCCACTGTATCTTTTTTTCCTCTGCAGAGAAGATTTTACAGAGCAGGCTAGTGAACTTTTGAACCCATTTAGAATGCTGAGTAGTGTCTCAACTGCAAATATTAAAGAATGATGCAATGTTATAAAAAAAAAAAAAAAACCACTATATAACTGAAAATAAAAATATGAGAATATTTTCTTTGCTACTAATATTCTAATAAGTATCCGTATTACACAACCAATTCATCATATCATAATTTTTTTTTGCTTCAGTGTCTCTTTAAAGAGAACCTGAGGTAGGATTTAATGGTGTTAGTGGGGCACAGAGGCTGGTTGTGCACACTATCACCAGCCTCTGTTGCCCTATGGTGTGCCCCCAGGACCCCACTGCGCTCTGCTATCCCCAGCGCCGTGCTAACGACACACAGCGTGTGGCCAACAGGCTGTTTACCTGTGACTGTCTGTCAGCGCCGCTCCCCCGCCTCCTCTGTATCGGCGCTACCCACCTGCGTCCCTTCCCTCCAATCAGCGGGAGGGAAGGGACGCAGGTGGGTAGCGCCGATACAGAGGAGGCGGGGGAGCGGCGCTGACAGACAGTCACAGGTAAACAATGCTGTGTGTCCCTAGCACGGCGCTGGGGATAGCATAGCGCAGGGGGGTCCTGGGGGCACACCATAGGGCAATAGAGGCTGGTGATAGTGTGCACAACCAGCCTCTGCGCCCCACTAACATCAGTAAATCCCACCTCAAGTTCTCTTTAAATAGGGCCATAAGACCTAAGCAGTCTTGAGAAATGCCCCCAGCCCCTACCCTATGGGATATGAGTGGAATAGGCAATATTCATTCATATGCAGTGTACACTGCAAACATTCTATGGGCACTGAGAAAAAGTCAGAGGGTGGAGGAACACCAGAAAATTTATAGTTAATACATCATTTACCACCTGGGCCCCCTATGCTTCAAGGCCTCATAGCAGTTGCTATGGCTGCTATGGCTATTGCTATTTGCTACGCTCCTGGTTTGAGGTGTTCAGCCCAAGCCATCTTTGCTAAGAATCTAGTGCATGTACCATGGTCCCATCCCCCACAATATGTCACGAAGATCTATTAACCCTTCGCACACTCACATGCAAATGTTCAAACAATTGCATTCACAGATTCACTCATCCAGGCACAACTGTTATCCCTACAGCTAAATTAAAAGCCAGGGTTTTAGTTCACAGAAGAATGCATTCTTATGCTTAATCACCTATACTGCGCAGAAGTACCCAGGTAAACATAGGTGTCCTAACTCTGGCCCTGTAACATGCATAGTGCAGACATGCAAACACATTCATTGCATCAAACCTATCAATGGATTAGGAGCACACATCCTAACTTCCTCTCCTGGGAAAGACAGTGCATCTTACCAATCGCACAAGGGAGCTAATGTTATGTGTCCATGTGCACAATGCGCATACACCAGCATAAGCTGTCTGCATGCTGACAAACATACAGGGGAAGGGGGGAGTGCACCGAATTGGACCCTAGCCACAGGGGTCAATGATAAGAATAAACATACATATATCCAGGCACATCGCCTCTAGTTAGGACATTAAATAAATTATTAGGGAAAGGGAGGTGCTGAAGGGGGTGTGGCTAGAAAACAGCAAAAATCTATTAACCCTTCGCACACTCACATGCAAATGTTCAAACAATTGCATTCACAGATTCACTCATCCAGGCACAACTGTTATCCCTACAGCTAAATTAAAAGCCAGGGTTTTAGTTCACAGAAGAATGCATTCTTATGCTTAATCACCTATACTGCGCAGAAGTACCCAGGTAAACATAGGTGTCCTAACTCTGGCCCTGTAACATGCATAGTGCAGACATGCAAACACATTCATTGCATCAAACCTATCAATGGATTAGGAGCACACATCCTAACTTCCTCTCCTGGGAAAGACAGTGCATCTTACCAATCGCACAAGGGAGCTAATGTTATGTGTCCATGTGCACAATGCGCATACACCAGCATAAGCTGTCTGCATGCTGACAAACATACAGGGGAAGGGGGGAGTGCACCGAATTGGACCCTAGCCACAGGGGTCAATGATAAGAATAAACATACATATATCCAGGCACATCGCCTCTAGTTAGGACATTAAATAAATTATTAGGGAAAGGGAGGTGCTGAAGGGGGTGTGGCTAGAAAACAGCAAAAATCTATTAACCCTTCGCACACTCACATGCAAATGTTCAAACAATTGCATTCACAGATTCACTCATCCAGGCACAACTGTTATCCCTACAGCTAAATTAAAAGCCAGGGTTTTAGTTCACAGAAGAATGCATTCTTATGCTTAATCACCTATACTGCGCAGAAGTACCCAGGTAAACATAGGTGTCCTAACTCTGGCCCTGTAACATGCATAGTGCAGACATGCAAACACATTCATTGCATCAAACCTATCAATGGATTAGGAGCACACATCCTAACTTCCTCTCCTGGGAAAGACAGTGCATCTTACCAATCGCACAAGGGAGCTAATGTTATGTGTCCATGTGCACAATGCGCATACACCAGCATAAGCTGTCTGCATGCTGACAAACATACAGGGGAAGGGGGGAGTGCACCGAATTGGACCCTAGCCACAGGGGTCAATGATAAGAATAAACATACATATATCCAGGCACATCGCCTCTAGTTAGGACATTAAATAAATTATTAGGGAAAGGGAGGTGCTGAAGGGGGTGTGGCTAGAAAACAGCAAAAATCTATTAACCCTTCGCACACTCACATGCAAATGTTCAAACAATTGCATTCACAGATTCACTCATCCAGGCACAACTGTTATCCCTACAGCTAAATTAAAAGCCAGGGTTTTAGTTCACAGAAGAATGCATTCTTATGCTTAATCACCTATACTGCGCAGAAGTACCCAGGTAAACATAGGTGTCCTAACTCTGGCCCTGTAACATGCATAGTGCAGACATGCAAACACATTCATTGCATCAAACCTATCAATGGATTAGGAGCACACATCCTAACTTCCTCTCCTGGGAAAGACAGTGCATCTTACCAATCGCACAAGGGAGCTAATGTTATGTGTCCATGTGCACAATGCGCATACACCAGCATAAGCTGTCTGCATGCTGACAAACATACAGGGGAAGGGGGGAGTGCACCGAATTGGACCCTAGCCACAGGGGTCAATGATAAGAATAAACATACATATATCCAGGCACATCGCCTCTAGTTAGGACATTAAATAAATTATTAGGGAAAGGGAGGTGCTGAAGGGGGTGTGGCTAGAAAACAGCAAAAATCTATTAACCCTTCGCACACTCACATGCAAATGTTCAAACAATTGCATTCACAGATTCACTCATCCAGGCACAACTGTTATCCCTACAGCTAAATTAAAAGCCAGGGTTTTAGTTCACAGAAGAATGCATTCTTATGCTTAATCACCTATACTGCGCAGAAGTACCCAGGTAAACATAGGTGTCCTAACTCTGGCCCTGTAACATGCATAGTGCAGACATGCAAACACATTCATTGCATCAAACCTATCAATGGATTAGGAGCACACATCCTAACTTCCTCTCCTGGGAAAGACAGTGCATCTTACCAATCGCACAAGGGAGCTAATGTTATGTGTCCATGTGCACAATGCGCATACACCAGCATAAGCTGTCTGCATGCTGACAAACATACAGGGGAAGGGCGGAGTGCACCAAATTGGACCCTAGCCACAGGGGTCAATGATAAGAATAAACATACATATATCCAGGCACATCGCCTCTAGTTAGGACATTAAATAAATTATTAGGGAAAGGGAGGTGCTGAAGGGGGTGTGGCTAGAAAACAGCAAAAATCTATTAACCCTTCGCACACTCACATGCAAATGTTCAAACAATTGCATTCACAGATTCACTCATCCAGGCACAACTGTTATCCCTACAGCTAAATTAAAAGCCAGGGTTTTAGTTCACAGAAGAATGCATTCTTATGCTTAATCACCTATACTGCGCAGAAGTACCCAGGTAAACATAGGTGTCCTAACTCTGGCCCTGTAACATGCATAGTGCAGACATGCAAACACATTCATTGCATCAAACCTATCAATGGATTAGGAGCACACATCCTAACTTCCTCTCCTGGGAAAGACAGTGCATCTTACCAATCGCACAAGGGAGCTAATGTTATGTGTCCATGTGCACAATGCGCATACACCAGCATAAGCTGTCTGCATGCTGACAAACATACAGGGGAAGGGGGGAGTGCACCGAATTGGACCCTAGCCACAGGGGTCAATGATAAGAATAAACATACATATATCCAGGCACATCGCCTCTAGTTAGGACATTAAATAAATTATTAGGGAAAGGGAGGTGCTGAAGGGGGTGTGGCTAGAAAACAGCAAAAATCTATTAACCCTTCGCACACTCACATGCAAATGTTCAAACAATTGCATTCACAGATTCACTCATCCAGGCACAACTGTTATCCCTACAGCTAAATTAAAAGCCAGGGTTTTAGTTCACAGAAGAATGCATTCTTATGCTTAATCACCTATACTGCGCAGAAGTACCCAGGTAAACATAGGTGTCCTAACTCTGGCCCTGTAACATGCATAGTGCAGACATGCAAACACATTCATTGCATCAAACCTATCAATGGATTAGGAGCACACATCCTAACTTCCTCTCCTGGGAAAGACAGTGCATCTTACCAATCGCACAAGGGAGCTAATGTTATGTGTCCATGTGCACAATGCGCATACACCAGCATAAGCTGTCTGCATGCTGACAAACATACAGTAAGATGCACTGTCTTTCCCAGGAGAGGAAGTTAGGCCACATACAGACATCAGACCATAGTCTTTGGAAAATGAAAGATCACAGACCAATCTTACCACCCTTCCTGTAGTATAAGAGCCATACTCTACACAGTCTTTTCTATGGAGCTGAACTCCACATCAGGAAAAAATCTTGGCAAGATGCTGCACACACAGATTCTGTACAGACACAAAAGATCAGTATCTGCAAAAGATCTGTCCCTGCCAAAAATCCATTCCTGCAAATTGCAATGATAGTCTATGAGATCTGCAGATCATCATACACACATGATTTAACTGACATTCATCTGCAGATCTGCAGATCTGAAAATCCATCCTGGTGGATCTGATGTGCAGATGAATGTCAGTTAAATCATGTGTGTATGATGATCTGCAGATCTCATAGACTATCATTGCAATTTGCAGGAATGGATTTTTGGCAGGAACAGATCTTTTGCAGATACTGATCTTTTGTGTCTGTACAGAATCTGTGTGTGCAGCATCTTGCAAAGATTTTTTCCTGCTGTGGAGTTCAGCTCCATAGAAAAGACTGTGCAGAGTATGGCTCTTATACTACAGGAAAAGTGGTAAGATTGGTCTGTGATCTTTCATTTTCCAAAGACTATGGTCTGATGTCTGTATGTGGCCTTAGGATGTGTGCTCCTAATCCATTGATAGGTTTGATGCAATGAATGTGTTTGCATGTCTGCACTATGCATGTTACAGGGCCAGAGTTAGGACACCTATGTTTACCTGGGTACTTCTGCGCAGTATAGGTGATTAAGCATAAGAATGCATTCTTCTGTGAACTAAAACCCTGGCTTTTAATTTAGCTGTAGGGATAACAGTTGTGCCTGGATGAGTGAATCTGTGAATGCAATTGTTTGAACATTTGCATGTGAGTGTGCGAAGGGTTAATAGATTTTTGCTGTTTTCTAGCCACACCCCCTTCAGCACCTCCCTTTCCCTAATAATTTATTTAATGTCCTAACTAGAGGCGATGTGCCTGGATATATGTATGTTTATTCTTATCATTGACCCCTGTGGCTAGGGTCCAATTCGGTGCACTCCCCCCTTCCCCTGTATGTTTGTCAGCATGCAGACAGCTTATGCTGGTGTATGCGCATGGTGCACATGGACACATAACATTAGCTCCCTTGTGCGATTGGTAAGATGCACTGTCTTTCCCAGGAGAGGAAGTTAGGATGTGTGCTCCTAATCCATTGATAGGTTTGATGCAATGAATGTGTTTGCATGTCTGCACTATGCATGTTACAGGGCCAGAGTTAGGACACCTATGTTTACCTGGGTACTTCTGCGCAGTATAGGTGATTAAGCATAAGAATGCATTCTTCTGTGAACTAAAACCCTGGCTTTTAATTTAGCTGTAGGGATAACAGTTGTGCCTGGATGAGTGAATCTGTGAATGCAATTGTTTGAACATTTGCATGTGAGTGTGCGAAGGGTTAATAGATTTTTGCTGTTTTCTAGCCACACCCCCTTCAGCACCTCCCTTTCCCTAATAATTTATTTAATGTCCTAACTAGAGGCGATGTGCCTGGATATATGTATGTTTATTCTTATCATTGACCCCTGTGGCTAGGGTCCAATTCGGTGCACTCCCCCCTTCCCCTGTATGTTTGTCAGCATGCAGACAGCTTATGCTGGTGTATGCGCATTGTGCACATGGACACATAACATTAGCTCCCTTGTGCGATTGGTAAGATGCACTGTCTTTCCCAGGAGAGGAAGTTAGGATGTGTGCTCCTAATCCATTGATAGGTTTGATGCAATGAATGTGTTTGCATGTCTGCACTATGCATGTTACAGGGCCAGAGTTAGGACACCTATGTTTACCTGGGTACTTCTGCGCAGTATAGGTGATTAAGCATAAGAATGCATTCTTCTGTGAACTAAAACCCTGGCTTTTAATTTAGCTGTAGGGATAACAGTTGTGCCTGGATGAGTGAATCTGTGAATGCAATTGTTTAAACATTTGCATGTGAGTGTGCGAAGGGTTAATAGATTTTTGCTGTTTTCTAGCCACACCCCCTTCAGCACCTCCCTTTCCCTAATAATTTATTTAATGTCCTAACTAGAGGCGATGTGCCTGGATATATGTATGTTTATTCTTATCATTGACCCCTGTGGCTAGGGTCCAATTCGGTGCACTCCCCCCTTCCCCTGTATGTTTGTCAGCATGCAGACAGCTTATGCTGGTGTATGCGCATTGTGCACATGGACACATAACATTAGCTCCCTTGTGCGATTGGTAAGATGCACTGTCTTTCCCAGGAGAGGAAGTTAGGATGTGTGCTCCTAATCCATTGATAGGTTTGATGCAATGAATGTGTTTGCATGTCTGCACTATGCATGTTACAGGGCCAGAGTTAGGACACCTATGTTTACCTGGGTACTTCTGCGCAGTATAGGTGATTAAGCATACGAATGCATTCTTCTGTGAACTAAAACCCTGGCTTTTAATTTAGCTGTAGGGATAACAGTTGTGCCTGGATGAGTGAATCTGTGAATGCAATTGTTTGAACATTTGCATGTGAGTGTGCGAAGGGTTAATAGATTTTTGCTGTTTTCTAGCCACACCCCCTTCAGCACCTCCCTTTCCCTAATAATTTATTTAATGTCCTAACTAGAGGCGATGTGCCTGGATATATGTATGTTTATTCTTATCATTGACCCCTGTGGCTAGGGTCCAATTCGGTGCACTCCCCCCTTCCCCTGTATGTTTGTCAGCATGCAGACAGCTTATGCTGGTGTATGCGCATTGTGCACATGGACACATAACATTAGCTCCCTTGTGCGATTGGTAAGATGCACTGTCTTTCCCAGGAGAGGAAGTTAGGATGTGTGCTCCTAATCCATTGATAGGTTTGATGCAATGAATGTGTTTGCATGTCTGCACTATGCATGTTACAGGGCCAGAGTTAGGACACCTATGTTTACCTGGGTACTTCTGCGCAGTATAGGTGATTAAGCATAAGAATGCATTCTTCTGTGAACTAAAACCCTGGCTTTTAATTTAGCTGTAGGGATAACAGTTGTGCCTGGATGAGTGAATCTGTGAATGCAATTGTTTGAACATTTGCATGTGAGTGTGCGAAGGGTTAATAGATTTTTGCTGTTTTCTAGCCACACCCCCTTCAGCACCTCCCTTTCCCTAATAATTTATTTAATGTCCTAACTAGAGGCGATGTGCCTGGATATATGTATGTTTATTCTTATCATTGACCCCTGTGGCTAGGGTCCAATTCGGTGCACTCCCCCCTTCCCCTGTATGTTTGTCAGCATGCAGACAGCTTATGCTGGTGTATGCGCATTGTGCACATGGACACATAACATTAGCTCCCTTGTGCGATTGGTAAGATGCACTGTCTTTCCCAGGAGAGGAAGTTAGGATGTGTGCTCCTAATCCATTGATAGGTTTGATGCAATGAATGTGTTTGCATGTCTGCACTATGCATGTTACAGGGCCAGAGTTAGGACACCTATGTTTACCTGGGTACTTCTGCGCAGTATAGGTGATTAAGCATAAGAATGCATTCTTCTGTGAACTAAAACCCTGGCTTTTAATTTAGCTGTAGGGATAACAGTTGTGCCTGGATGAGTGAATCTGTGAATGCAATTGTTTGAACATTTGCATGTGAGTGTGCGAAGGGTTAATAGATTTTTGCTGTTTTCTAGCCACACCCCCTTCAGCACCTCCCTTTCCCTAATAATTTATTTAATGTCCTAACTAGAGGCGATGTGCCTGGATATATGTATGTTTATTCTTATCATTGACCCCTGTGGCTAGGGTCCAATTCGGTGCACTCCCCCCTTCCCCTGTATGTTTGTCAGCATGCAGACAGCTTATGCTGGTGTATGCGCATGGTGCACATGGACACATAACATTAGCTCCCTTGTGCGATTGGTAAGATGCACTGTCTTTCCCAGGAGAGGAAGTTAGGATGTGTGCTCCTAATCCATTGATAGGTTTGATGCAATGAATGTGTTTGCATGTCTGCACTATGCATGTTACAGGGCCAGAGTTAGGACACCTATGTTTACCTGGGTACTTCTGCGCAGTATAGGTGATTAAGCATAAGAATGCATTCTTCTGTGAACTAAAACCCTGGCTTTTAATTTAGCTGTAGGGATAACAGTTGTGCCTGGATGAGTGAATCTGTGAATGCAATTGTTTGAACATTTGCATGTGAGTGTGCGAAGGGTTAATAGATTTTTGCTGTTTTCTAGCCACACCCCCTTCAGCACCTCCCTTTCCCTAATAATTTATTTAATGTCCTAACTAGAGGCGATGTGCCTGGATATATGTATGTTTATTCTTATCATTGACCCCTGTGGCTAGGGTCCAATTCGGTGCACTCCCCCCTTCCCCTGTATGTTTGTCAGCATGCAGACAGCTTATGCTGGTGTATGCGCATTGTGCACATGAACACATAACATTAGCTCCCTTGTGCGATTGGTAAGATGCACTGTCTTTCCCAGGAGAGGAAGTTAGGATGTGTGCTCCTAATCCATTGATAGGTTTGATGCAATGAATGTGTTTGCATGTCTGCACTATGCATGTTACAGGGCCAGAGTTAGGACACCTATGTTTACCTGGGTACTTCTGCGCAGTATAGGTGATTAAGCATAAGAATGCATTCTTCTGTGAACTAAAACCCTGGCTTTTAATTTAGCTGTAGGGATAACAGTTGTGCCTGGATGAGTGAATCTGTGAATGCAATTGTTTGAACATTTGCATGTGAGTGTGCGAAGGGTTAATAGATTTTTGCTGTTTTCTAGCCACACCCCCTTCAGCACCTCCCTTTCCCTAATAATTTATTTAATGTCCTAACTAGAGGCGATGTGCCTGGATATATGTATGTTTATTCTTATCATTGACCCCTGTGGCTAGGGTCCAATTCGGTGCACTCCCCCCTTCCCCTGTATGTTTGTCAGCATGCAGACAGCTTATGCTGGTGTATGCGCATTGTGCACATGGACACATAACATTAGCTCCCTTGTGCGATTGGTAAGATGCACTGTCTTTCCCAGGAGAGGAAGTTAGGATGTGTGCTCCTAATCCATTGATAGGTTTGATGCAATGAATGTGTTTGCATGTCTGCACTATGCATGTTACAGGGCCAGAGTTAGGACACCTATGTTTACCTGGGTACTTCTGCGCAGTATAGGTGATTAAGCATAAGAATGCATTCTTCTGTGAACTAAAACCCTGGCTTTTAATTTAGCTGTAGGGATAACAGTTGTGCCTGGATGAGTGAATCTGTGAATGCAATTGTTTAAACATTTGCATGTGAGTGTGCGAAGGGTTAATAGATTTTTGCTGTTTTCTAGCCACACCCCCTTCAGCACCTCCCTTTCCCTAATAATTTATTTAATGTCCTAACTAGAGGCGATGTGCCTGGATATATGTATGTTTATTCTTATCATTGACCCCTGTGGCTAGGGTCCAATTCGGTGCACTCCCCCCTTCCCCTGTATGTTTGTCAGCATGCAGACAGCTTATGCTGGTGTATGCGCATTGTGCACATGGACACATAACATTAGCTCCCTTGTGCGATTGGTAAGATGCACTGTCTTTCCCAGGAGAGGAAGTTAGGATGTGTGCTCCTAATCCATTGATAGGTTTGATGCAATGAATGTGTTTGCATGTCTGCACTATGCATGTTACAGGGCCAGAGTTAGGACACCTATGTTTACCTGGGTACTTCTGCGCAGTATAGGTGATTAAGCATACGAATGCATTCTTCTGTGAACTAAAACCCTGGCTTTTAATTTAGCTGTAGGGATAACAGTTGTGCCTGGATGAGTGAATCTGTGAATGCAATTGTTTGAACATTTGCATGTGAGTGTGCGAAGGGTTAATAGATTTTTGCTGTTTTCTAGCCACACCCCCTTCAGCACCTCCCTTTCCCTAATAATTTATTTAATGTCCTAACTAGAGGCGATGTGCCTGGATATATGTATGTTTATTCTTATCATTGACCCCTGTGGCTAGGGTCCAATTCGGTGCACTCCCCCCTTCCCCTGTATGTTTGTCAGCATGCAGACAGCTTATGCTGGTGTATGCGCATTGTGCACATGGACACATAACATTAGCTCCCTTGTGCGATTGGTAAGATGCACTGTCTTTCCCAGGAGAGGAAGTTAGGATGTGTGCTCCTAATCCATTGATAGGTTTGATGCAATGAATGTGTTTGCATGTCTGCACTATGCATGTTACAGGGCCAGAGTTAGGACACCTATGTTTACCTGGGTACTTCTGCGCAGTATAGGTGATTAAGCATAAGAATGCATTCTTCTGTGAACTAAAACCCTGGCTTTTAATTTAGCTGTAGGGATAACAGTTGTGCCTGGATGAGTGAATCTGTGAATGCAATTGTTTGAACATTTGCATGTGAGTGTGCGAAGGGTTAATAGATTTTTGCTGTTTTCTAGCCACACCCCCTTCAGCACCTCCCTTTCCCTAATAATTTATTTAATGTCCTAACTAGAGGCGATGTGCCTGGATATATGTATGTTTATTCTTATCATTGACCCCTGTGGCTAGGGTCCAATTCGGTGCACTCCCCCCTTCCCCTGTATGTTTGTCAGCATGCAGACAGCTTATGCTGGTGTATGCGCATTGTGCACATGGACACATAACATTAGCTCCCTTGTGCGATTGGTAAGATGCACTGTCTTTCCCAGGAGAGGAAGTTAGGATGTGTGCTCCTAATCCATTGATAGGTTTGATGCAATGAATGTGTTTGCATGTCTGCACTATGCATGTTACAGGGCCAGAGTTAGGACACCTATGTTTACCTGGGTACTTCTGCGCAGTATAGGTGATTAAGCATAAGAATGCATTCTTCTGTGAACTAAAACCCTGGCTTTTAATTTAGCTGTAGGGATAACAGTTGTGCCTGGATGAGTGAATCTGTGAATGCAATTGTTTGAACATTTGCATGTGAGTGTGCGAAGGGTTAATAGATTTTTGCTGTTTTCTAGCCACACCCCCTTCAGCACCTCCCTTTCCCTAATAATTTATTTAATGTCCTAACTAGAGGCGATGTGCCTGGATATATGTATGTTTATTAATATGTCACGAAGAGGTCCAGGGTGTGTGATTGTTTAGCCCATTGTTCCCCTCCTTTACCCTCCCGCTCCATCATGCGCTGCTTGCTGGCTCCGTGTTACCTCCACCCTGCTCTATACCAGCAGCAGGACCTTACAGTAAAATGGAACTCATCTGTTTGATGTTGCAGCCTGGCAGATGAGTCTCTGAACATCGAAGCTTGTTATTACAGTGACAGCGGATTTTGCCTGATAGCAAAGAAAAACAGTAGCCCCTCTCCCATGCAGGATGAGTTTGACTGTGTCAATGCTGTTATAAAGTACCCCAGAATATGTCTGTTCTATATAAATCTATAATAAAGAGTAATAATAATGGATTTTACAGGCAAGTACCTTGTTAGCAGAATACCAGTAACCAGATAGGAGGATGTTACTGAGGTTGAGGTGAGAGATAATGAGCATGAACAGGGCCGGGCCGAGGCATAGGCTGGAGAGGCTCCAGCCTCAGGGCGCAGTGTAGGAGGGGGCGCAGAATTCATTCAGCTGTCATTCCTAATTGTGTTTGAAGCAGAAAGAAATAAGAAAAGGGGATACATGGCAGTGACTGCAAGCCAGATAACTAGATATTAAGGTGTTGGGGAGGTTGTGGGCCCTGTGGAGCCTCTTAGTCGAATAGTAATCAGTGTGTGACGGCTGGGGTGGCAGGGATGGAGGGGCGAACTTTGGTGCCTCAGCCTTGGGTGCTGGAGGACCTTGTCCCGGCTCTGAGCATGAACCAGGGAGTTATTGGTCACTGAGGTTGGACACATTAGACTAGGTATGTGTATAGAGCCATTACACCTGATCCAATGCCGTGGCTGGAGCAGGGCATTGCAGTGAGAGGCAATAGGGCCAGCATCAGCAAGAACAAATACATGAAAAAAAGGCGCTAATCAGTTGTCTCCGGACACCAAAATTTACATTGCTTTCCGCATATTGCAACCATCATAAAAGCCACAATTTGCTGCCAAGAAAGTAAATTTCAGTGCTGGGAGGCACCCGATAGCAGTGCCGCCGTGCGCCCTAATTTCCGTCCTTTGCCTTAAATCACGGCTTTTATAATAGGCTCCTATGGCAGCCCCGTTTTTTTCCATAAGGGCTCCTGTGCCCTTTCTTCCTGTTTCCAGCAAGAACTGCTATCTCCTGCTTCATTGGAAGACTCAATAGGGAAACAGTTTCATGAATTAACAGTGAGCATGGCTTTTTGTGTATTACATAAACCACCAGCTCAGTGCCTAAACACTTACTGTGGCCTATATTCTATACATATGGCTAGATACTGTGCTTTATTTAATACACAAAGCCATTCTCGCAGTCGGTTTGTTAAAATTAGGTTAGGTATAGAGTATAGAAGCACTGTTTGAATAAACTAGGTTCAGCTTGAAAGCTAGGTATGGTATTATTATTGTCAATACCGTGGGGTTGCTTGGCAACAGTATATATTTGTTTCTGGCAACAAGATTATATGAGCTAATCTCCAGTGCTTTGTAAAGCAAGTCTTCCCAAACCAATGTACTTACAGTACATTCTATAGAACCACAAGCAATAATTAGCTGAGCCTAAGACGTTCATATGATTTATTCTGATTTTCAGTGGGTTTGATATAATACTCAAATTCAGTAATTTACAGGTTATGGTATTTGTAATGTAGACAAGCTTGGAAAGTCCACACTGAGCAGGATATTTATACAAGTGTGCTAAAAACCTATACACATCCTAGGTACTTGCCTTTTCTAGCAATCATGTGACACCTAGGGAAGAAATTGCGTACTTTAAGCGACACTGAGCTCAGGCTCAAAACGGAATTTGGACTTACCTGGGGCTTTCTCCAGCCCCCATAGCCCGCGTGGTCCCCCAGCATCCTCCTGGCTCCTCTCCTGGTCCTGCTAGCGGCTCTGTTAATCGACCACTTCGGCCTGAAGTCACCAATGTGCGCCCCCGCTGCACATGCAACGCATCATCCCGCCAGCAGGCATGAGAGTCCTGTGCATGCGTGGTTCAGTCTTACACACACACCATACTATTTTTTACATTTCTTTTTAATTCAAGAATTATAAACAATTTTTCTGATTGATTGTAACATTTAAAAAAAATCTGACCAATGTACCACACATGTGTGTCCTATTTTTCCCCAATTATGAAAAAAAAATAGATTGAAAACTCTAAAAAAAAATGCTTGGGTCTATACATTAGTAAATTGACAATCTACCCTACACCATTCAATTTTCAATTGATCAGAACAATCAACTATTCCCGATACACTCATATAGAAAAAAAAACGGGAAATTCTCGCTCGAATAAAAAAAGCTTTAGATTTTTGTATTTGTCGTGTTGCATACTGTATATTCCACACAACATGCATTACAAAAAACTTGAGAAGCTAAACTAAAATCATGTATTAGCTACCTACCTTATATATTTTCAGTGTGAGTGCTCAGATCATGTGTGTATCTTGTCTCTGTATTTACACCACCTGGTATGCAATGGGACAGATAAAAGGAGCTCTGGGAAAACCAGCTGTTATATGAGAAATCCCAGAGAGCAACATGTTAGATTCACATGCAGATGAGAGTATACCAAAGGAAAAAGATGGAGAGGAGGAAGCAGTGGGGGATGGGAGATCAAACACTCTTCAAATAATAGTTGATATAAGCATATGTTATATACTGAACAAAAACGTTCCAAGTAAATCAGGTCAGGTGTAGTCAAAGAATACTGTTCTGATAGAAATAAAAGCAGATCCGTTGTGTTTCATTTGTATGGTGTGTAGATTTTTCCAATCATTTATTATTAACACAAGCAAGTTGCATCACTAAATATTCCTCTGCTAGGTTCACAATGTAATGTCCAGTGGTGTAGCAAAGGGAGGTGCAGAGGTTGCGACTATACCGGGGCCCTTGGGCCAGAGTACTCCCTCAACCGCAGCATTAGCTCTTTATTGGTCCTGTGCTGGTAATAATCACGTCTAGAGATGCTTTGAATAGTTTTAATCATTAACAAACTTTTCCCACTCCCCTTCATGTACCCCTGACGCAGTGGTTGTTTTGGTGCACTGTATCAATTGTTATGTGTAGAGTGCTTGGGGGGAGCACTATCTAGGCGCTAGTGATTTGAAAAAGCTCTGGCTAATGCAATGCTATGGGAGATTTTTATAAAATCACATTGCTCAAGTGGGTTCACACCCAATAGCATTACATTAGCAAGAGCTTTTTAAATCACAAAGCGCTCAGAAAAGCTCTCCTATTGGGTTTCTGGCTTAACTCTGATAAGGCATGTTAACTCTGAAGAGGCATGCTAACTCTAATAAGGCATGTTAACTCTGATAAGATATATTAACTCTGATAAGGCACGCTATTTGTTATAGTGAATCAACCCCTAAATATTTTATTTAATTTATTTGGAGATGTGGGATGAGAGGGGTGTCACTTGACAGCAGAGGTGGAGGGAGAGTGCTAATAGCTAGCAGAGTTTGAGAGGAGCTGTGCCATTGACAAGTGAGTAGAGGGGAGAAAGCAGATGCGGCAGGGGAGTTAAGGGTGCTACTGAGCTGCAGCGATTAGCACATGAGAGGAATACGGGGAGAGTGCTGCTGACCAGCAGGAGTTTATAAGGATAAGAGCACCCTCAGTTTGGGGAGGGTGCCACTAACGAGATGGGCTACAGGCATACATGGTGCCACTAGGTATGGAGGAGAGAAGGTTACTATTGACCAGTGGCGGCGCTACACTGGGGCTTGCCGGGGCTGAAGCCCCAGCAGAGAAACTGTAAGCCCCTCGGAAAGCCTCCCCTGAATTACGGGCTGACTCTAGCATGGTGTGTGAGACTTATCATTCCCTCACCTCAGGGAATGATAACAGGAGTGGGTCCTTTTATGCACGGCGCCGAGCGGGAGATACAACTATAGTTTCCGGGCTGAAGCAGACACGAGAGCTTCAGCCGCCTGGTCCACTTCTGTCTCCTCCTCAGCAATAACGCCATGCACGCACTGAATCAGGAATCAGGTATTGCTGAGGAGGAGACAGAAGTGGACCAGGCGGCTGAAGCTGTAGACTCCAGCTACAGCTACTCCAGATACTGATAACTCCCCCGACCATTGTGAATTGTATGGTGTCTAAGAGAGGAGTGAGTTAGGGAGACACCTGCCTGGGCGATTGTGTGCAATACACTGTTGTAGGAATGCGCCCAGCGTGTATTGTTACCTGGGCAACCCCTAACAAACATCCTCCTCCTCTCTTCCTCCCCTCGTCATACGCTACACATTCTGACGGCCACACGTGACCGTGATCTCTCTGCCGTGACTGGCCAGTCAGATTCTCCCAGTGATTGGCTGCAGCAGCGCTACTGGCGTACACGGAAGTGGGCGGATACCACTCAGCCACGGCGGGCCGTCACTGTGAGCAAGACGAGAGGAGGGTGAGTTTATGGACATGAGAGATTTACTATTTATAGTAGAGGAGCGTTGTGTGTACCCCACTATTGGCCTCTGACGAAGCGGGGAGACCTGTGAAACGGCTGTCAGGCCGCTCTTTTGTACCCCTATATGACCTTACTGTACCTGTTGGAATAAATCACTATTGAAGCATTGAGACTGGTGCCGGACCTGCTTTCTTCTTGAGTACCAAACGTGAGTTCTATAGGTGGAGAACACAGTCTGCTCAACTTCCAGTTTCCTTAGCCAGTGTGCAACGAGTGCCAGTTACCTCTTGCTTTCTACCTTCTTTTTGACAGTTTTAGTTGTATTTTAATACAGTTAAGGAGAAACTCTATATTTGTGTGTTTCAATGAACCTATAGGTCGGGGCTGCCCAAACTTTTTAGGCAAAGGGCCATATCGCCGTTCTTGAGAAAGTTAGGGAGCCGAACTAGTGAAATTTTTGCTGATTGCCGTTAGGTACACTATGCCATTTTGTCAAAATAATAATACTATGTGAAGTTAGCATGTCCCTTTTAGTATTTAGGATCGTAGGATCATAGGAGAACTTCGTGGGACATTACAGATTCAGGGGGCTGGTAAAAGCCCCTTTAAGGGGGGCCCCATGATTTGTAGCTGGGACTGGTGAGATTTTAATGCACAGGCACTGAGGGGCACATTAACAATTGGGGGGTTGAGGCGGAGACAGCAAGGTGGCAGGTGTGGTGTCAGGAGGCTGATTCCCGAGAGATATCATACTGAAATCGATCGGGCTACGGTGTATGTGCAGCCAACAGATCTCTCTCTGATCAGATAGATGCTATTTAAATTGCCGTGACATAACTAATTTACTTTTCAGAATGCTAATTGTATATTGCAAAATTAGGCTGTCCAGTTACATCTAATTTTTTTTCACTGTACCCACTGATTACACACAGACATTACCTGGGTAAGATGCACACGGTTTATACCATACATCTTACTAGCTTTTGTGTTACTTACTACAGTAAGTAATAACCTGTGAGTTGGAATTTCATCAGCTGGAGGATGTGATTTTTTTTTTTACCTGTAGTTACTGTCTTTTTTCTGCAAGTGGAGGGCTCATGTGCTTAGACTGTGTACCCAATGGGAAGCTTAGATCATGCAAGAGAGGCTGGGCATGCTTCAGCAAGAAGCCTGGTCCTAGGAGAGCAGTTTATACTTATTCAGGTTTATTAAAAGTAATTTTTACATTCCCACAATTTATCATGGTGTATGTTTTTTTTAAGTTAGCAGGTGTAGATTGATTAAAAAAAAAAAAAGATTGTTCCACTGCACTAAATGCTGAGCACATCGATCACATGCTGCTAATGGCCATTTATGAGTGATATTTACAGCGTCTGTACATACTGTAAGCTCAGATTTGTACAAAGCAATCAACACCTTTGCTTTCAGCCAAATTGCTTCATAACATTTAATTTAGCAATTTAAAAGGACATTCTAGGTTACTGATAAATGTGCAACTTTCCTATACTCCGTATTTCTTCTTTCAGAATAAGGATTTTTTTGTTTGATAATCATTCCCTTCTGGCATTAAATTGCAGCGAAATTGGAGGAGGATTACACTTGAGTAGAGATGTCGCGAACCTCCGATTTTCGGTTCGCGAACACCGTTCGCGAACTTCCGCGGAAGGTTCGGTTCGCGTAAAAGTTCGCGAACCGCAATAGACTTCAATGGGGAGGCGAACTTTGCAAAATAGAAAAAATTATGCTGGCCACAAAAGTGATGGAAAAGATGTTTCAAGGGGTCTAACACCTGGAGGGGGGCATGGCGGAGTGGGATACATGCCCAAAGTCCCGGGGAGAAATCTGGATTTGACGCAAAGCAGCGTTTTAAGGGCAGAAATCACATTGAATGCTAAATTGCAGGCCTAAAGTGCTTTCAAACATCTTGCATGTGTATACATCAATCAGGGAGTGTAATTAGAGTACTGCTTCACACTGACACACCAAACTCACTGTGTAATGCACCGCAAACAGCTGTTTGCGTAGTGACGGCCATGCTGGAATGGTGCGCAACATGGCCAGAGTGCAGGCCGTGGCAGTTTTCCAGCCCATATGGTCGCCGGGCTGTGGTAGCTCAATGATAGAACAACAGTGACTGTCAAGCTGATCAAATTTGGTCTGTCCACAATGAAGCAACGACCTTATTATCTTCTTGTATGTAGGTAGGCATAGGTAGGAGTCCCAGTATAGGTAGGTAGGCATAGGTAGGAGTTCCAGTATAGGTAGGTAGGCATAGGTAGTTGTCCCCGTAGTTAGCTAGGCATAGGTAGGAGACCCAGTATAGATAGGTAGGCAGGCATAGGTAGGTGCCTCAGTAGTTAGCTAGGCATAGGTAGGAGACCCAGTATAGGTAGGTAGGCATAGGTAGGTGCCTCAGTAGTTAGCTAGGCATAGGTAGGAGACCCAGTATAGGTAGGTAGGCATAGGTAGGTGTCCCAGTAGTTAGCTAGGCATAGGTAGGAGACCCAGTATAGGTAGGTAGGCATAGGTAGGAGTCCCAGTATTGGTAGGTAGGCATAGGTAGGTGCCTCAGTAGTTAGCTAGGCATAGGTAGGAGACCCAGTATAGGTAGGTAGGCATAGGTAAGTGTACCAGTAGTTAGCTAGGCATAGGTAGGAGACCCAGTATAGGTAGGTAGGCATAGGTAGGTGCCTCAGTAGTTAGCTAGGCATAGGTAGGAGACCCAGTATAGGTAGGTAGGCATAGGTAGGTGCCTCAGTAGTTAGCTAGGCATAGGTAGGAGACCCAGTATAGGTAGGTAGGCATAGGTAGGTGTCCCAGTAGTTAGCTAGGCATAGGTAGGAGACCCAGTATAGGTAGGTAGGCATAGGTAGGAGTCCCAGTATAGGTAGGTAGGCATAGGTAGGTGCCTCAGTAGTTAGCTAGGCATAGGTAGGAGACCCAGTATAGGTAGGTAGGCATAGGTAGGTGTCCCAGTAGTTAGCTAGGCATAGGTAGGAGACCCAGTATAGGTAGGTAGGCATAGGTAGCTGCCTCAGTAGTTAGCTAGGCATAGGTAGGAGACCCAGTATAGGTAGGTAAGCATAGGTAGGAGTCCCAGTATAGGTAGGTAGGTGCCTCAGTAGTTAGCTAGGCATAGGTAGGAGACCCAGTATAGGTAGGTAAGCATAGGTAGGTGTCCCAGTAGTTAGCTAGGCATAGGTAGGAGTCCCAGTATAGGTAGGTAGGCATAGGTATGTCCCCTAGTATAAGTAGGTAGGTAGGTGTCCCCGTATAGGTAAGTAGGTGCCCCAGTAGTTAGGTAGGCATAGGTAGGTGTCCCAGTACAGATAGTTAGGCAGGACCTGGCTGGCACAGTAATAACAATTACCAAGGTCCAGCTGCAACAGATAGGGCTGTATAATGTCAGTGTCAGTGAGCAACACACAAAAAATAAGCACATCAGGAAAACATTAGAGCTCTCAAAAGAGCTGTTGAGGAGTTAGCAATAACAATCAGCCAGGAGCAAGCCAAGAGCCTAACTAATCTTTCCCTAGGAGAAAAATTCTGCAGCAGCTGTCCCTAGTCTGTCTAGCAGGCACACGAGTTAGTGTCATAGCCAGCGAGCCTGCCTTATATAAGGGGGGGTGGGGCTCCAGGGTTTAGTGTAGCCTGAATGGCTACAATGTGCCTGCTGACTGTGATGCAGAGGGTCAAAGTTGACCCTCATAGTGCATTATGGGGCGAATCGAACTTCCGCAAAAGTTCGCATGGTCCAGGCGAACGCGAACCCCCAAAGTTCACCTGGAACCGTTCGCAGGCAAACCGTTCGCGACATCTCTACACTTGAGATTTTACACCCTTGAGATTAACCACTTAACACCCAGAGTCAGTGGCGTAGCAATAGGGGATGCCGAGGACGCGAGCAAACCCGGATCAATAGACCAGAGGGGCGGTCGCATCGTCTGCATCCCCTAACACTAGAGCCCTCCTTCATCCATCTTATTAGCTTTTCATTGGTGCTATGCTGGTAATAAATACCTCTATATGTGCTTGGTACAGTGGTAAGCCTTACTCTAAATACACCTCTCTGACACTGCAAGTGTCTATGGTAGGTTTTAGGGCTCCACATTAATAGAGCACTTGGTGCCCTATGTAAAACTTGCACTGGGGCTCTATGCTCTTTAGTTACGCCACTGCGCAGTCCATACAGGATTGGCTACCGTGTATGTGTTCACAGCTGCATCTCCATACAGTAACAGAACCAAGCCCATTTTTAGGGACAATCAAGGCGGGTCACTGTTCTGCGTAAAAAAGGCGTGGGGGGGGGAGGAGAGAAGCAGGCTTATAGGTGACGTGACTCACCTTTCTAGGATCCAGCAAAATACGTGATCCATCTTTCTCGCAGGTATCCCAGTCTCTATGGTACCAACAGCTTCAGTCAAGACGCTGGTGGAACCATAAAGACCGGGGTAATAATGAGGAGGATGGGCCGCATATGTTGCTGGATCCTAGATTCCTCTGGCTTCCTACACTGAGGGTCATATTTGGTGAAATATATTCAGGATTCTCTGGGCACCTAATACTAACTCTGGCCACCTGCACTGGGGTCACATCTGGCTACCTATACTGGGGAAAGCCTCTCTGGCTACCTAATACTGGGTGCTCCTCTGACTACCTACACTGGGGTCACATTTGAGAGGTTTATGAGTTCGGTTTCAGTGTAGTGTGATGCTTTTCTCTACCGATGCCTAACCCTAAGACCTCCCTCTGCCTATACCTAACCCTAAGACCTCCCTCTGCCTATGCCTAACCCTAAGACCTCCCTCTACCTATGCCTATCACTTAACTTAACCCCCCTCCTAAAATTAACCTACCCCCACTGCAAAGATGCAGCAAAGGAAGTACATTTCGGGGACCACAGGTGCCCGATAGCGGGAGGTGATCAATAGCAGGCACCGCTATGAGCCCAAATTCCCCCTTTTTGCCATAATTGGCGGCTTTTATAATAGGCGCCCTATTTTCTGTAAGGCTCTTTCACCCTTTTTCCTGATTCAAATTAAACTGTGCTTATGTAGTCATGAGAAAAAAAAGAGGATGTAAAGGAGATCTAATTAGCATGTATAAATACATCAGGGGTCAATATAAAAGTCCATAGGCTTGTGCAAAGGACTAGGGCACATGATCTCTGAATGGAAGAAAAAAAGTTTTTGCCATCTATTCAGGAAAAAGTTCTTTACTGCGTGATTAAAATATGGAATGCATTACCACAGGAAGTAGTTATAGCAAATTCTACAGTATATCTGCATTTAAGGCGGGCTTAATGTTTTCCTAACATTGAAACACATCCATGGCTATAATTACTAGGTAATGCCCAGTGGTGTTGATCCAGGGATTTTATCCGATTGCCATCTGGAGTCGGGAAGGATTTTTTTTCCCTTTTGGGGCTAATTGGACCAAGCCTTGTAAAGGTTTCTCACCTTCCTCTGGATCAACTGGGATATGTGAGGGTGCAGGCTAGTGTTGTACCATATTTGCTGGTTGAACTGGATGAATGGATGTCTTTTTTTGACCCAAGTCACCCAAATAACTAAATAAACTTTCAGTGCACTTGGCTATGACATATATAAACCCACCGCCCCATAGCCGCAAATTTGCATTGCTGTCTAGGGAGGAATCTAGTAGCAACTAGCACCATTGCCATGCCAAAACTGCCTGCTTCATAAATGGGAGTACCTTTGGCTACCCCATTGCAACAACAGTGAGCACGAGGCTCTGTTACTTTAACGATCCAGCACTAAAGTGCCAAAGGACCCCTCAATCAGAGAACAGAATTAGGACTCCAAGCAGCTGACATGTGAGATCACTATGTGGCGTTATCACTGTGTGGTGCAATGGCGGTGGTCATAATACAGTGTTTTCAGATGCTGGGAACTTCATTTGTATCGGTACCAGCATTTTTATCAGTTCAGCATTAGATGAAGTGTATGAAGTGTGCCTGTCAATATTACAATTGTGTGTGTGTGTGTGTGTGTGTGCCTGTGTGTGTGTGTGTGTGTGTGTGTGTGTGTGTGTGTGTGTGTGTGTGTGTGTGTGTGTGTGTGTGTGTGTGTGTGTGTGTGTGTGTGTGTGTGTGTGTGTGTGTGTGTGTGTGTGTGTGTGTGTGTGTGTGTGTGTGTGTGTGTGTGCAGGGCCGGCCTTAGGTTTCACAGCGCCCTGAGCGAAACCGGATTTTGTTGCCCCCCCATAAGTAGCATAGTTGTCCCCATATAGGTAGCATAGTTGCCGCCAGTGTAGGTAGTATAGTTGCCCCATATAGGTAGCATAGCTGCCCTCAGTGTAGCTAGTACAGTTTCCCCTAGTGTAGTAGCATGGTTTCCCCCAGTGTAGGTAGTTTGCCCCCAGCAGTGTAGGTAGCTTGCCCCCAGCGTAGGTAGCTTGCCCCCAGCATAGGTAGCTTGCCCCCAGCGTAGGTAGCTTGCCCCAGTATGCCCCCAGCGTAGGTAGCTTGCCCCAGTATGCCCCCAGCGTAGGTAGCTTGCCCCAGTATGCCCCCAACGTAGGTAGCTTGCCCCAGTATGCCCCCAACGTAGGTAGCTTGCCCCAGTATGACCCCAGCGTAGGTAGCTTGCCCCCAGCGTAGGTAGCTTGCCCCAGTATACCCCCAGCATAGGTAGCTTGCCCCAGTATGCCCCCAGTGTAGGTAGCTTGCCCCAGTATGCCCCCAGCGTAGGTAGCTTGCCCCAGTATGCCCCCAGCGTAGGTAGCTTGCCCCAGTATGCCCCCAGCGTAGGTAGCTTGCCCCCAGTGTAGGTAGCTTGCCCCCAGCATAGGTAGCTTGCCCCAGTATGCCCCCAGCATAGGTAGCTTGCCCCAGTATGCCCCCAGCGTAGGTAGCTTGCCCCAGTATGCCCCCAGCGTAGGCAGATTGCCCCAGTATGCCCCCAGCGTAGGTAGCTTGCCCCCAGCGTAGGTAGCTTGCCCCAGTATACCCCCAGCATAGGTAGCTTGCCCCAGTATACCCCCAGCATAGGTAGCTTGCCCCAGTATGCTACCACTGTAGGTAGCTTGCCCCAGTATGCCCCCAGGGTAGGTAGCTTGCCCCCAGCATAGGTAGCTTGCCCCAGTATGCCCCCAGCGTAGGTAGCTTGCCCCTGTATGCCCCCAGCGTAGGTAGCTTGCCCCAGTATGCCCCCAGCATAGGTAGCTTGCCCCAGTATGCCCCCAGCGTAGGTAGCTTGCCCCAGTATGCCCCCAGCGTAGGTAGCTTGCCCCTGTATGCCCCCAGCGTAGGTAGCTTGCCCCAGTATGCCCTCAGCGTAGGTAGCTTGCCCCTGTATGCCCCCAGCGTAGGTAGCTTGCCCCTGTATGCCCCCAGCGTAGGTAGCTTGCCCCAGTATGCCCCCAGCGTAGGTAGCTTGCCCCAGTATGCCCCCAGCGTAGGTAGCTTGCCCCTGTATGCCCCCAGTGTAGGTAGCTTGCCCCAGTATGCCCCCAGCATAGGTAGCTTGCCCCTGTATGCCCCCAGCGTAGGTAGCTTGCCCCCAGCGTAGGTAGCTTGCCCCAGTATGCCCCCAGTGTAAGTAGCTTGCCCCCAGCGTAGGTAGCTTGCCCCAGTATGCCCCCTCCTTTATGTGGCAGCGGGCCGGGCAGAGACTGACTCACCTGACATCCAGCTCCAGCGCCGACGTCACTCTTCTCTCCCTGCTCCATCTGTAGTTAGAGCAGGCTACAAGAAAATGGCCGCCGTTTGTCTGCATTTGTGGACGTCGGCGGCCATTTTCTTGTAGTCCTGCTCTAAAGACAGACTGAGAGGACACCGGGAGACAGCGGGGCGGCGAGGGGCGGCGAGGGGCGACAGGGCACATGCGCCCTTGAGAGCACGGCGCCCTGAGCGACCGCACAGGTCGCTCATAGCAAAGGCCGGCCGTGTGTGTGTGTGTGTGTGTGTGTGTGTGTGTGTGTGTGTGTGTGTGTGTGTGTGTGTGTGTGTGTGTGTGTGTGTGTGTGTGTGTGCGTGCGTGCGTGCGTGCGTGCGTGCGTGCGTGCGTGCGTGCGTGCGTGCGTGTAATATTAGTTTTTTACTATGTTGCACAGGCACTATGCAAAAGTTAGGACCCGTTCACACTTGCGGTTTAGTAAAAACCGCACCGGATGTCCGGACCGCACCGTATCCGGACCGGACCTGATCCGTACGGTTCCTATCCGGATCCGGTCCGGATCCGGTCCGTTTGCATCCGGTTTCCGTGCGGTGTGAACACGGTTGCGGTCCGGATCCGGTTTCTTAAGGAGATAACATCCTGTAAATACCTGGGGTCTGGGAGGTCAGCAGAAGGGTCTGGGGTCATTGTTGGAGACAGGTGGACGTGTGGAGACCATCCGTGGATACAGAGACTGCAGTTGGGACCATGGATCCAGGCATTTTTTACTCGTAAACCTGGGAATTCTCTCCTTCCTGTTGTTCGCCTCCTTGTCAGACATATCAGACATGTTGCTGCCAAAAAGAGCTCCAGCATGAAATCGCTGCTGCCCCACTCTTTGAACGCTGGGCCCATGTGGTCCCCATCCAAAATGCATAGGAAGTGGGGTAGAACGTCTGGTTTTTGTAGCCAGTGTGTTGTGCGCTCTCCGGCTCTCATTGCTTTGTATTGGCCGGATGGTGCAGTCCGGCTCCGCTCCGGATACGGCTGCCGGAGGAGCCGGACCAAAAAATAGCGCATGTTGGAACGGACGCCGGAGTCCGGATCCGGTCCGGCTCCGGTCCGGCTCCGGTCCGGCAGAACGGACGCATGTGAATGGACGCATAGGCTTTCATTGCTATGCCGTGCGTCCGTTCCGTCCGTTCTGCAAGCGGTCCGGCTCCGGCACGGCGATTCCGGACGGCCACCGCTAATGTGAACCGGGCCTAAGTGTACAGGCCTTTGTGCTTTTTTCCATACAATTCAGAATAGGTACTATTGGTTTTAGGCTTTAAAATCCATCACAAGTTCACAAAGACATGCATCTGGTACAGAACAATGCATTCCCTGAGGAAAAAATGATCTAATTTTATATATCCTTTTCTATTTCAAATAAAATGCATTTTAATCAAAGTATTTTGCTGTATTTTCACCTATTTCTGAGGATTAAAATCTCAGTGAATATATAGCACCAAAAGAAAGCTACGTCTGTTGTTTAAAGATTGGCTACAAAACCTCGGCGCTGTTATCTATTTTCACAGGACACCTCCAAAAGCCTGAGAGATGCTTTGGGCACATGGATTTATCCATTTTAAAGGCTTGGATCTGAAGTGGCTCAATGGAATTGGCAGAGATTATTTCTAAACCGTTGTTTCACTTACCATATGCTTGAGGAAAACTTTAGATATCCAAAATGTACCATATTTTTCGGACTATAATACGCTCCTGACCATAAGACGCACCTAGGTTTAGACTTGGACTTTTTTTCCCCCACTTTTGGGGGAGAAAAGGTGAGTCTTATAGTCTAAGAAATACAGTAAAAGGGATATTGGTTTGGAGCATCACCCACAGATGTGATTAGTAAGTTTTCTAAGTACAAGAATTGCAAAGTTTTTTCTGCAGTACAGTAAGTTTATACAGGACCAAATTATTATAAACCAAGAGCCTGAATTAATTACAGCAATTATTAGCATTAAAGGGAATCTACAATGAAAATAAAGTTATGAGATAATGATTTGTATGTGTAGTACAGCTAGGAAATAGAACATTATTAGCACAGGTATGAGTCTCATATTGTCTCCAGTACAGTAGAGTTAAGAAACTTCAGTTGTTATTTATGCAAAAGAGCCTCTCTGAGCTCTCCAACTAATTTAGTCAGAGAGCAATGCTATTTTCTGAAGCACTTATCTCAACCTGTCTTTCAATGTTTCTGTTTTTTTCTGCCAGGAAGTTCAAAGGGTCATTGGCTCTGCTCTGTTTCATCATTTAAAATACTAAATGCTACTAATGTTCTATTAATTATCCATACTACACATACAATTCATTATATCATTAGGTTTTGGGGAGGGGGGGTTGGAAAAAAAGGGCGCCTGGTGTAGCCCATATATGCCAAATTCGGCTACAAAAAGGGCGCCTGGTGTAGACCATATGCCAACTTCGGCTACAAAGGGCGCCTGGTGTAGCCCATATGTGCCAAATTCAGCTACAAAGGGCGCCTGGTGTAGCCCATTTATGTCAAATTTCGCTACCAAGGGCGCCTGGTGTAGCCCATATATGCCAAATTCGGCTACAAAGGGCACCTAGTGTAGCCCATATATGTCAAATTCAGCTACAAAGAGCACTTGGTGTAGCCCATATATGCCAAATTTGGCTACAAAGGGCACCTGGTGTAGCCCATATATGTCAAATTCGACTAAAAAGGGCGCCTGTTGTAGCCGAAAAAAGCTAGTTTTTGTTTATAAAAAGGATGCTGTTATAGGACAAATGTGTTGGGCTATAAAAGTGCTCTAGATATAGCTGAGAAAAGTGATTACTATGACCTAACTTCTCCCTACTCTCACGCAGAACCCTTTCCTGGTGGTGCCTAACCCTAAGACTCCCCTGGTGGTGCCTAACTTCAAGACCCCCCAGGTGGTGCCTAACCCTAAGACTCCCCTAGTGGTGCCTAACCCTATGTCCCTCCTGGTGGTGCCTAACCCTAACCCCCCTAGTGGTGCCTAACCGTAAGAACCCTCCCCCCCCCCCGCTTGTGATGCCTAATCCTAACCCCCCCCCCCCCCCCTGCACCACCGAATAAAAAATCTCGGCTATAAAAGGGTGCCCTTTTGTAGCAGAATCAAAAGCCTTGTTGCCGAAAACCTTGTAGTTGAATAAAAAATATGGGCTACAGTAGGGCACCCTTTTGTAGCCGAATAAAAAATATGGGCTACAAAGGGGCACCCTATTATAGCAGAATCAAAAACCTTGTAGCCAAAAACCTTGTAGCCAAATAAAAAATATGGGCTACAAAGGGGCGCCTTTTTGTAGCAGAATCAAAAGCCTTGTAGCCGAAAACCGTGTAGTCGAATAAAAAATATGGGCTACAGTAGAGCACCTTTTGTAGCCGAATAAAAAATATGGGCTACAAAGGGGCACCCTACTGTAGCCGAAATCCTTGTAGCCGAAAAAATATGGGCTACAAAGGGGTGTCCTACTGTAGCCGAAAAAATATGGGCAACAAAGGGGCTGAAACCTTGTAGCCGAATAAAAATTATGGGCTACAAAGGGGCCCCTTACTGTAGCTGAAAACCTTGTAGCCTACTAAAAAAATTTGGGCTACACAGGGATGCCCTACTGTAGCCGAAAGTAGCCAAATAAAATATTGGCTACTGCTTGTAGCCTATATCAAAACTCAGGCCCCCTTTTCACCACCTTGTAGCTGATATTTGCAGAAATAACATTGATGTCTATGGAGGCGCCCTTTTCATACAGGCAGCCCAGGCGCCCTTTTCAACTGATCCCTTTTTTTTCCACTTCAGTGTCACTTTAAGAAACTTCACTTGTTATCTATGCAAAAGAGCTTTTCTGAGCTCTCCGTCTAATTTAGTCAGCTACAGTGCTATTTTCTGAAGCACATATACATCAAAGAAACGGCGAAAGCCAACTTCAGATAAAATTTTACTGCAGGGAAGTACAAAGTGTCATTAGCTCTGCTCTGTTTAAAACTTTAAAATGCAGAGTGTGGTTTATAAACTGCAAATATTAGGGAATGATCCAATGTTATAAAAAAGTTATACCGTATAACTGAAAATTTAAATATAAGACTCTTTTCTTTGCTACTAATGTTCTATTAATTATCCGTACTACACATACAATTCATTATGTCATATGTTTTCTATTTGCTTCAGTGTCACTTTAAGTGCTAGCAATTGTATAACTCGTGTGAATATTGCTGGCTTCTGTTGTTAAAATTGTGCTAAAGGGTACCTGTAGGGGGAAAAAGTACCTCAAAGGGTTTCTCACCTTACTACTTCTCACTGCTACTTCTCACTACTACCTCAGCAGAGGAAAGCCTCTGGATGATCCAAAGGCGTCCCCATCCCCTTTGCCTCCACCGATTCAGCACCGGTAACCCCAAACCTCTTCAACAAGGGCTCCGTCAAGGAGCGTGAGCGCACTGCACAGACAGGAGCAGGAGGCCTCGCACCTGTGCAATAGCTGGGCGTAAATTGGTCTCGGCATTTTCCACCAAGCTCTAGTGGGCTCTGAGCTAGTGAGCAGGCATGAGGCGGCCTGCTCGTGCACAGTGCATCTGCACTCATTCATGGACAGGAGCATGGCCACAAACTTCCAGAAGGTTCTGGCATCGAGCAAAGGTCAGAAGGAGGATGTTAGAAGCCAATAGAGGATCCAGAGAAGAGGCGTAACTATTAGGGAGCAGACCCTGGCCTGCGATCAGTGAGTGATGAGGAGCAGAGCAGTGAGGGGCCCCAAACTAATAACCTTTAGTCCCTCTGATAAAGGGGTTCTTCCTTCAGATTGGGTGTTTTTGTGGCTACACTTGTTATTGGTGTGAAGATTATGTTGTTTACACTTGTTTTATGCCCCTTGCAAGATGGGCCCCCAGGCTGCAAGGGCCAGCAAGGGGAGGAAAATGTTTGAAAATTGGGGTCCCCCATCAAATATTTGCTAATGGCTGTAATAAGTTTTTGGTCTGTTGGCCATTGGCTGGCAATGGAAATAGTAAAATCACAGTAACTAAATCCCATCATCATTTCAACACAGAAGTGGGACCACATTGATGGCTTCAGCAATTTCTGCTATAAAAAGCAAGAGAGAACAAACAATCAAAGATGCAATAAATACCTTCTTTCAAATAGATTGGGTACAATATGTCTTTAAAATGTTCTCTAGAATATCCCTTAAAATAATAGTAATGTCCAATACGACAAGTCTTCAGGTGCTGGAAATGTTCCATGCTGCTACATAAGTAAATGACGTATAGGGATATTTGCACTATGCTGAGGTGAAAGCACAGAAGGCTTAGTGACACTGCCACATTTCCCTGTAAAGCCTCTATTCTGTCCTCCCTCCTCATACAGCCTCTATTCTGTCCTCCCTCCTCATACAGTGAGATCTGTCTAATCTCAAAACCCAAATTGTTTTGGTGGCCAATCATTAACTAGTAAAGGTGTGGTGCTTTCTGCCTTTCCACTTCCTTGTGTGTTGAGGAGCAGTCTGCTCTAAGGTCACAGGGCCTTTAGCTAGAATTTTTATGAGAGGCATCCACCCACAAACTACATACTATACAGTTTTTGTTTGTGTGTCCTTTAGTTAAAGTGAGTCTTTAGCGGAATTCAAAAGAAAAAACAGGTACTTACCTAAGGAGAGGGAAAGCTCTGGGTCCTCACACATCTCTCCAGTACTGAAAACTCTCTACTGGTTGCCAGTAAAATGGAAAATCCATTTTAAGATCTGCTTGCTGACATTCAAGTAGAGATGAGCGTAATGACCTAATTACGATTTTGCGAAATTTCGCGTAATTAGTGTAATTACGATTATGGCCGTAAGTACATAATCGTAATGAAGAAGGATTTCGCGAAATTTCGCGTAAGCGTAATTTTCGCGTAATTTTCGCATTACAGTCGTATCATGCGTAATTTCGCATTAAACGCTACCGTAATTTCGCGTTAAACCGTAACGCTCCGTATAATATAAAAAAGCCGCCGACTTTAAGGGTTAATAGCAAAGCCCCCTTAAATGCTAAGAGCCTCAAATTTGGAGAATATATTAAGGAGATCAGGAGGAATAAGAGGAAATTTTTTTTTTTCAAAAAGACCTTATAGTTTTTGAGAAAATCGATGTTAAAGTTTCAAAGGAAAAATGTAAACATTTAAAAACCCGCCGACTTTAACGGTTAATAGCAAAGCCTGCTTAAAGTTTAGGAACACCAAATTCCCAGGGTATATTAAGGGGATCAGTGGGAATAAGAGGAAAAAAATTTTTTTCAAAAAGACCTTATAGTTTTTGAGAAAATCGATGTTAAAGTTTCAAAGGAAAAATGTAAACATTTAAAAACCCGCCGACTTTAACGGTTAATAGCAAAGCCTGCTTAAAGTTTAGGAACACCAAATTCCCAGGGTATATTAAGGGGATCAGTGGGAATAAGAGGAAAAATTTTTTTTTCAAAAAGACCTTATAGTTTTTGAGAAAATCGATTTTTAAGTTTCAAGGGCGAAAATGTCTTTTAAATGCGGAAAATGTCAGTTTTTTTTGCACAGGTAACAATAGTGTATTATTTTCATAGATTCCCCCAAGTGGGAAGAGTTTTACTTACTTCGTTCTGAGTGTGGGAAATATAAAAAAAAAACGACGTGGGGTCCCCCCTCCCAGACCTCTTTAACCCCTTGTCCCCCATGCAGGCTGGGATAGCCAGAATGCGGAGCACCGGCCGCGTGGGGCTCCGCACCCTGACTATACCAGCCCGCATGGTCCATGGATTGGGGGGTCTCGGAAGGGGAGGGGCAGCCAAGCTTTCCCCTCCCCCTCCGAGCCCTTGTCCAATCCAAGGACAAGGGGCTCTTCTCCACCTCCGATGGGCGGTGGAGGTGGAGGCCGCGATTTCCTGGGTGGGGGGTTCATGGTGGAATCTGGGAGTCCTCTTTAAAAAGGGGTCCCCCAGATGCCCACCCCCCTCCCAGGAGAAATGAGTATAGAGGTACTTGTAGTACCCCTTACCCATTTCCTTTAAGAGTTAAAAGTAAATAAACACACAAACACATAGAAAAAGTATTTTAATTGAACAAAAAACATAACCACGAAAAAAGTCCTTTAATATTCTTAATTAACCATTAATACTTACCTGTCCCTTTAAATAAATGATCCCACGCAATATCCTCGGAAATGTTCTATCAGTTACAATGTAACAAAGTTATTACAATATAACAACTTTGTTACATTGTAACTACGCCGCACCCGACGTCACTCACCGCCGCCGCCGCCGCGTCTGCGCTGCAGGACCCGACAGAGCTCTGAGCTATAGCTCAGAGCTCTCAAAAGCATCTTTGTATTTGGGCTCCAAGGAGCCCCATTGGTCCTTAGCAGACCAATGGGGTTCCTTCTGATTTGAAGGAACCCCATTGGTCTGCTAAGGACCAATGGGGCTCCTTGGAGCCCAAATACAAAGATGCTTCTCAGAGCTCTGAGCTATATAGCTCAGAGCTCTGTCGGGTCCGTGCAGGACGCTAAGTCCCCGCCGGCTCCGCTGCCCTCCCCGCCTCTCCCACATGTCACCCACATGTCACCCACATGTGGGTGACATGTGGGTGACAGATGTGGGCGGGGTGGACAGCGGGAGCTGCGGGGACTTAGCGTCCTGCACGGACGCGTATGCGGCGGCTGAGCGGCGAGTGGCGTCGGGTGCGGCGTAGTTACAATGTAACAAAGTTGTTACATAATAACTTTGTTACATTGTAACTGATAGAACATTTCCGAGGATATTGCGAGGGATCATTTATTTAAAGGGACAGGTAAGTATTAATGGTTAATTAAGAATATTAAAGGACTTTTTTCGTGGTTATGTTTTTTGTTCAATTAAAATACTTTTTCTATGTGTTTGTGTGTTTATTTACTTTTAACTCTTAAAGGAAATGGGTAAGGGGTACTACAAGTACCTCTATACTTATTTCTCCTGGGAGGGGGGTGGGCATCTGGGGGACCCCTTTTTAAAGGGGACTCCCAGATTCCACCATGAACCCCCCACCCAGGAAATCGCGGCCTCCACCTCCACCGCCCATCGGAGGTGGAGAAGAGCCCCTTGTCCTTGGATTGGACAAGGGCTCGGAGGGGGAGGGGAAAGCTTGGCTGCCCCTCCCCTTCCGAGACCCCCCAATCCATGGACCATGCGGGCTGGTATAGTCAGGGTGCGGAGCCCCACGCGGCCGGTGCTCCGCATTCTGGCTATCCCAGCCTGCATGGGGGACAAGGGGTTAAAGAGGTCTGGGAGGGGGGACCCCACGTCGTTTTTTTTTTATATTTCCCACACTCAGAACGAAGTAAGTAAAACTCTTCCCACTTGGGGGAATCTATGAAAATAATACACTATTGTTACCTGTGCAAAAAAAACTGACATTTTCCGCATTTAAAAGACATTTTCGCCCTTGAAACTTAAAAATCGATTTTCTCAAAAACTATAAGGTCTTTTTGAAAATTTTTTTTTCCTCTTATTCCCACTGATCCCCTTAATATACCCTGGGAATTTGGTGTTCCTAAACTTTAAGCAGGCTTTGCTATTAACCGTTAAAGTCGGCGGGTTTTTAAATGTTTACATTTTTCCTTTGAAACTTTAACATCGATTTTCTCAAAAACTATAAGGTCTTTTTGAAAAAAAATTTTTTCCTCTTATTCCTCCTGATCTCCTTAATATATTCTCCAAATTTGAGGCTCTTAGCATTTAAGGGGGCTTTGCTATTAACCCTTAAAGTCGGCGGCTTTTTTATATTATACGGAGCGTTACGGTTTAACGCGAAATTACGGTAGCGTTTAATGCGAAATTACGGCATGAACGAAACGCGAAATTTCGCGTTGAAAATTACGCTTACGGTATTTTCAATTACGATTTTAATGGCAATTTCGCTACGCTAATTTCGCATCGTAATCGCAAATTTCGCATGCGTAATTATAGTAATGCGAAATTACGAAAATTTCAGCTCAACTCTACATTCAAGGCTCTAAAACACATGGGACCCAAATACATAGCAGATCTATTGGAACTTTATGCCCCTCCACTCACCCTCCGCTCTGCCGGTAAAGATGAATCTGGTTATCCCCAGGATCCACTCTGAACCATTTGGTGCTCGGGCCTTTTCCTATGCAGTCCAGACTCTATGGAACTCACTTCCACAATTAGTGAGAGAGGCTCCTTCTCTGGACAGTTTTAAGAAAAGGCTAAAAACTCACCTCTTTTCCCGAGCCTTTAAGACTGCAGAACACAGGGTCAGAGCGTTTTGAGTCCCCAGGGAGAAAAGCACTATCGAAATAGTGCTATTATTATTATCATCATCTATAAAATCAGAAATGTAGGTTCAACTAAAATAAGTCTGAGTAAAGTTCCTCAGGAGCAGAGGTGTCACCAGGGTTGGTGTCATCCGGTGCAGAAACTCATGGCGTCATCCCTCTCTTACCCCATGAACCTCCAACCTCACCAGGCTAAACAAAACCAATAATATTTCTTTGTAGTAACATTGCTTGTTACTAACATTTGTTGAGAATGAGGTTGGGAAGGAGTTATACTGCACCTATTTGCCATACGAGGAGAGAGGAGATGGGGTTTGTTATACTGACCACACTTGATATTGGGGGTGGGTGGTTAGATGGGACACCTTTGCCAAGGAGTGAATAGGGGGATGTCAAGGTGATCATCACGTGGCCCTGTTGGCCTCTGAACTCTGTAATTAGCTCAAAATGAAGCAGGAAGAAGAGAGAAAAGCAGGAGGGAGAAGTACATCAGGCACTATTTGTATAGACTTACCCCACTCTCCCTTAGTTTAGAGCTTGGTGTCACCCCCTCTGCTGGTGACACCTGGTGCGGTCCACACCTACCACACACCCCTAATGACGCCTCTGCTCAAGGATTTTTTCTCACTGAAATAATAGTTGCAGTGGAACAGAGGTGAGGATAGCAGGGTTCATGCATCTATTTAGCTTTAAAGTGTACATACAGGCATAAAAATGAGATTAAACTAATTCAAATGTGGCTAGCATTGATGGCATTTAGTAGTCTATTATTGTTAGAAATACTTTTTGAACAAAGTCAAAGTAAGTACCTCACTTTAAAGGGACTCTGAGCTAAGTCTAAAATCGGAATTTGGACTTACCTTGGTCTTCCTCCAGCCAGCCCTAGCCCGCGGTCCCCGGTGTCCTCCTGGCTCCTCTCCCGGTCCCACTGGCGGCTCTGTTAATCATCGACTTTGGCCTGAAGTCGCCCACGCACGCCCTTGCCTTGTACACTGCACGTCATCGTGCCAGCCGGCAGTTCTCTAAGACTGAACCGCGCCTGAGCAGGACTCTTATGCCACCCAGCGTGATGATCCATAGCATGTGCTAGGGGCACGCACAGGGCACTTCAGGCCAAAGTTGCCGATTAACGGAGCTGCCAGTGGGACCGGGAGAGGAGTCAGGAGGATACTGGGGGACCTTGGAGGCTATGTCGGGATGGAGGAAGCCCCGTGTAAGTCCAAATTGCCATTTTAGACTGAGCTCAGGGTCCCTTTAACTTATAAGCAATCCATACACCCTTGGTATATTCAAATAGGTGGTAATCAGGCAAGCTCAAGCCAAATGTTTACAATAATTGACCACACCCCCTCTGAAAGTCCATATACAATACAAGGCTGCACTTTCTCAGTTTTCATATATTTTGATAATGCGGCCAACGTTTCAGGACATGCAGGTTCCTTCTTCGGACAAACAGGTCTGTCAAGTACATCAGTGGGACAGGGACATAGCTTGCATGTGCCAAAATGTCTGCGTAATGTCTGCATGAATAAACTATATGGAATTGCATATAGTAAATAAAATCAAGGAATATAGTAAATAAATAAATTAAGGAATTTCCAGCCTGTTATATTGCATTTTAACTTTAGCCTGTGTGTTTATCTCTTGTGAGTATGTGATGTCTCCCCTGTATGTTTACATAATTAATTTGCGAATCTGGCTGAGTGGGAGCTGCATCATGATCTTCACACCCATAACGTGTAGCCACAAACACACCTGATCTGAAAGATGGACCCCTGTATCGAAAGAAGGGAAGCTTAGTAGTTGGGGGCCCCACAGCTCTGGGCCCCTCTGCGATACGCCCCTGCCTGCCATAGAATACTTGGGAATGTCCCCTACACATTCCCAAGTATTAATACAGGGGTCCATCTTTCAGATCAGGTGTTTTTGTGGCTACACGTTATGGGTGTGAAGATCATGATGGACACACTTGTTTTATGATCCTTGTAATGCTAGGTACATACCACACCATTTTCTGTTAGATTTTCTGTTTGATTTACCTGCCAGATAGATCATTTCCAACATGTTGGAAATGTATCTATGTTACCATCTATCTGCCTAGCATTTAAGCATTGTTCTACTCAGCAGGAGATAACCAGATGACGATGCACCAGAGATAATGTCCAGTGTCTACCAGTACTTTGCAGAAAATAATCTAACAGAAAATCTAACAGAAAATTGTATGGTATGTACTAGGGATAAGAAGGGTCCCAATACTGTGGAGGGCCAGTGAGGTACATACACATGTCGGATTTTTCCAAACGACCGGTCTTTGGACGTCAAATCGGGCGTGTGTACAGTCGGTCTGTAACGATTGTGGGATATCTCCGTGTTCAGCGCACAAAGATGTGCGCTGACACTGCGGAGGTCCTCCACAAGCGTGTCAAGATACTAGAACCCAGCTTTTGGTGCAAGCACCAGTAGAGGGAAATTCCTGTCGGCAGAGGGCGCTGGGGAGCGCAGAGGAACCAATCCCCTGCACCTCCACAAATGCCAGACAGGAATTGCACGAAGCGCAGAACGCAATCGCAAGAGAAGCGATTGCGAATGAGAACGAGCAAAGGGACAGGTTGTATGTGTGTGCACCAATCTAGTCGCCACCCCACGACCGCGCACACACAACAGCAGGTGCGAAACAGAAACGCAACCGCCAAGAACGGCAATTGCCAGAAGTGACACAAGGCAGATCAGAACAGAATACGAGGATAGCAAAGGCACAGCAAATCATACAATGAGAAGATACGGAAAATAATAAACGCTAGCTAACCGCGAACGCCGCACTCATTCGCAACAGTGCACGCGGTTATGCGTGGTCTCCACGTGATAAGCACAATAGAGACAAGCACGCCTAACTAACCATCAACAGACAAACACAAAACAAAGAACGTGAACGCTTGCTTAACGGTTACCTCATCGAGCCTACAGCAAGCGCCCGTATCAGACAAGACAGACAAACGAGAAACAGGAACTAGGCAGAAAGGATCCACCGCTCTTCCGCCAGAGCAAGTGTGATCCAAGCAGGAACACAGATCAGAAAGATCCACAGCCGCTAACGCTAGCGGCTAGTGCGATCTAAACAAGACAGATCAGATGAGGTAGATGGTAGCAACCGCTGCTCCAGCTTACACTCCAGGAACTAGATCAGAAGGATCCACAGCCGCTACCGCTAGAGGCTAGTGCGATCCAAACAAGACAGAGCGATTCGCTATCAACCGCCGCTGGTGACAGCGCAATCGCGACAGACAAGACAGGACAGAATAGGCAGTACAAATTATACACAAACTGACTGCACTAACTAGGAATGCAAGGAGCACTCCCCAAGAATTAACTATACTAAGATAGCAGTGGCTGACACTCCAGGTGAGTCCAGCAGGAACAAACCTCTATGAGCAGCGAAGCATTGTGGGACACACATAGTACTTATAGTACACACCTCCAATGAATGTGGCCAGGCAATTTGCATGACAACGTATGCAAATTCCTCAGCAAGCACAAGCTGCAAAACTGACAGAAGGTCTTCTTTCCAGAGTTCTGCAGCATGCAGACCTGAATAATGATCAAAAGGATGCCTGCCTGCGCAGGCAGCTGAGCGGATCGTTACACGGTCGTTCAGCTGACAACGCTGGTTTTGACGGATCTGCCTGGTGGATCCGTCAAAACCAGCGTTATCAGCTGAACGACCGACTGTACACACGCCCGATTTGACGTCCAAACGACCGGTCATTTGGAAAAATCCGACGTGTGTATGAGCCTTAAGGAGCTATCAGCCCGGTGCAAGTTTTGCATTGGGGTCCCCCAAGCAGGCAATACATAGCAATTGATACGGTTCTCCAAAACCAATAAAGGACAGCCACAATGTCAGAGGTGCAAGAAGGGGATAAGGGACAGTTTGTTAATGATTACCACTATTCAAAGCATCTATAGAAGTGAATATTATCAGCTGAGAATCAATAAAGAGCTAATACTGTGGTTGAGGGTGGGCCCCACGGGGCCCGATACGATCGCTACCTCTGCACTCCCTATTGCTACGCTACTGTGCAGGGCACCAAGGGGAGGCAAGGGAAGGGGTGTGAACATTAGGGGCCCCATCAAAGTTTCACTGGGAAGCCCCATGGTTTGTAGTTACACTGGCAGGCCCAGATTACCCACAAGGCAACCGGAGCAATTGCCTTGGCCCATGAGCATGGGGCCTACTGCAGGTCTTCATGAGGCCTATAGCAGAAATGCAGAGGAGCAAATAGAGTATTCTGAAAAGGTATGTAATTTACTTCCTCCTCCAGTCACCACATCCTGGCCCATATGCAATTAACTTTTTCTCCTGAGTATTCTCCTAGGAGTAAGACGTTTTGAATCAGGGTGATACTATTTATTGGATAACATGAAAGAATAAGAGTAAGCTTTCAGCTATTCCGCCTTTATCAGGCTCGAATACTATATTTATGTATGTATGAATGTTTGTAGCTGAAAGCTTACTCTTGTTCTTTTAAGTTAGCCAACAAATGGTATCGTCCTGATTCACAACTTCCTTTCATTGATGGCTAACACGGTACAATGCTCTACTCCTTCTCCTAGGAGACAAATTTTCATCTTGTATTTAAAATAATTTTTCAGCACTGCAATAGAAAAAGAACCAAAAAATAGATAAATAGGCGCTATCAAAATTATTTTGAGTATTTTCTAGCTTGCTGGTGGTTTAAAAGGCATTTTAGTTACAAGTTGGGAAAATATCACCTAGAAGAAAACTAAGGTGAAAAAGTTATTTGCATATGGGCCCCGTCTCTACAGCTCTATTGCTCTTACAGGATTTCTCTGCCTTCGTTAACCACTGGCATGGGACATAAATTCCCACATGCCAGTGAGCCTCAGGAAACAGTGAAGCAATGCCAAGCGGGGAGACACAGGAGGCACAATGCCCACTTAATATTGATATCTAGTGGGCACAATGGCCACTTAGGTCATGCTCACGCACTCAACGGATGTTGCCTGTCGGGGATCAGGACCTGAAGCCCTTGGGAGACATCGCTGGGCCGAGCCACACAAGCAGTGCAGCTGATGATGCACTATGTTGCTATGCGGGGGATGACAAGTGGCGTTTGCGTGATGTCTGCGGGGGGGGGGGGAGCAGAGAGAACAATGGGATCGGCAGGGGGTTGGAGTAACTTGGGTTGAGTACATCCGCCCGGCATATCCCTCGCGGGTTGAGGGTCGTCAGCTGCCATGCACACGTGTCACCTGTTTGTCGTCGGTCGTTTTCGGTTTTATTTAATCCAAAAATCCACATTTTTCATCAGGCGAAAATGTACATTTCGCTCACATCCCTTTTCAGCACGGAAAAGCAAAGTAAATCAGGTGCTAAGATTCAGTTTAATAAGGCAGATTGCCCAGAGACCAGGCAGATCCGGCTGCCCTCTAATGCGAGGTACACACAGCAGATCGGAGAGTCAAAATGATTATTTCTGATATGTCTGATCAGCTCACAATCGAAAATGGGATCGATTTTCCAATCACTCCTGCGCATAATTGGCCCCCTTATTGATCAGGAGGTGATTGGACATGTTGGAAAAAAATGGTTTCAGCTTCAAAATTAAATGGTGTGTACCTAGCATAATGTTTCCAGCTGCCTTGCGTTTGACTTCTATGACTGTTAGTAGAGCGTACGTTAAAAAAGGGCGCCGGGAAAAAAGGGCGCATGGTTTTAAAAGATAATCATGAATAACGTTTAAAAAAAATTGTGTTATATTTCGTTTAAAAATAATGTTTTATAAAGTTATAAATCATTAAATAATGTGTATAAAATCGGCAATTTTAAAAACGTTAATCTTCCCTGTTTAAAAATTGAAATTTATAATAACGTTTTATAAAACATTAATAAGAATTTTACTAAAGCTATACCTAACCCTACTCTCACACAGAACCCTCCCTGTACCTATCCCTAACCCCTAGACCCCCTGTTGGTGCCTAACCCTAAGACCCCCCTCTTGGTGCCTAACCCTAAGACCCCCCTGTTGGTGCCTAACCCTAAGACCCCCCTGGTGGTGCCTAAACCTAAGACCCCCCTGTTGGTGCCTAACCCTAAGACCCCCCTGTTAATGCCTAACCCTAAGACCCCCTGTTGGTGCCTAACCCTAAGACCCCCCTGTTGGTGCCTAACCCTAAGACCCCCCTGTTGGTGCCTAACCCTAAGACCCCCCCTGTTGGTGCCTAACCCTAAGACCCCCCTGTTGGTGCCTAAACCTAAGACCCCCCTGTGATAAGCATTAATAACGTTTTAAAAAAATATGGTGCGGTTTTTCGTTTAAAAATGCAAAAAAAAAATGTGTACGGTTTTTCGTTTAAAAGTAATGTTTTAAAAAATATTGTACTGTTTTTCGTTTAAAAATAATGTTTTAAAAATTATAAATCATTAAATAATGTGTAATCATGAGAAACAGTTATAAAACATTAAAAGTCTCCGGGCGCCGCTTTTAAAACGTTATTTTTCTCCGGCGCCCTTTGTTCCTGTTGGGCGCCGATTTAAACGATATTTATTATGGGAGTGAATGGCGGCGCCCTTTTTGTCCACCTGCCTCATGCGCCCAAATTTCCTGCTTCCGTTAGTAGATGTGCTGCATTTGCATTACCAAAGCTTCCCAACAGTGAAAATGAGATGTTTTACTTCAGCCAGCCTTTGACCAGACAATCTGTTTATCTAGCACAGCAAGCTCATTTCACCGTATGCAAATTTTATCTCCACCATTAAAATGCATCCTACAATTTACAGAAGAAAGGCAGGCTGGGGGAAGCTTGTGGACTAATCACCTGGAGAAACAATTATTACATCAATAAAAGCCTTTACATGACAGGGCCACTCCCCAGCACTGACTCTAATAAACCCTCAGGTTACTTTCTAGTAGTCATGTAATCCCCTGCTGTTTGTGTTGTGTTTATCCATCACTATAATAGCAGACAAAGGCTTCCCCATGCAGAACCATCACAGGAGATGGATAATGAGAAGAAAGGGGACTCCACAGGCACAATGTTATATGTGTAAATAAAATTAGGCAGCTGAATGTAGATCTCCCATTACTTATATGTTTGTTTTGCTCTCCCTGGAGCTCCTGTGTTGGCCAGCCCACCTTTACTAATGATGCCTGAAGTCCAGAAAAGGTCTAGAGCTGGCCAATCACAGGCCAACAGGCAAATGACATTTCCCACTCAAAAGACACTGCTCTGTATGGTATTTACTTAAAGAAGCCCTTTACTGAACATTACATAATGAATACAATTTCTTATTTTTTACAATGTCACTTATAAATGTATGTAAATATATGTAACACGAAAAGACTAGCCTGTCAGAACTCGACCCTCCAAGGTGCTTAACAGCTTTTTTATTGCATTTATACAGCAGTAGTACAACAGCAAGCCGACAGCATGACGTTTCGGGCAAAGGCCCTTTCTCAAATGCTGAAGTTCACATCCTTCTGACAAACATACAGGGCCGTGCAGAGGATTCTCAAGGGGGGGGGGGGGGGGTGCTCAAATTTGAAAAAGGGGCCCTAATCGATAAATCGTGCTAAATTGTGTATGTCATACCCCTTCTCCAGAAAGCACTAGGCAGTCTTAACCCCCCACCACACACACACACACACCTTTATAGAAGTATCAGGCAGCGTTTGTGTCTTCTTCCAACCAACTTCTTTGGTGCCACCACCCTCAAATCAGCAGTCATAGGTGCGCACTATTAGTGTGGGCACAGTGGAGCCTGATGTAGGCATGGATTCACCTTTCATTACTGGGACTTCTGTCCCTCTAGATCAGCACCCAAGCTTCTTTTCAGGCAAAGAAGCAGTGGTTGCCAATATGCAGTGGTTGCTAAGCATTAGTAGATGCAAAACTGCAGTAAGTGCCAAGGTGCAGTGGGTGCACAGATGCAGTGGGTGGTAAGACGCAAAGGTCCAGTTTGTGCTAATTTGCAGTGGGTGCCGATGTGCCAAAGTACAGTCCGTGTCAAGCTGCTTTGGGTACCAAGGTCCAGTTTGTATTGTGTGTTTATTTGCAGTGGATGCTATGCTGTATTGGGTGCTGAATGAGTAGCAGAAGGCGATAAACAATAGTGGGTGCCATGTGAGTGCTAATTGGTACAGGGAGCCATGTGAGTGTTGGACATGAGTGAGCAGGGAGTGCCATGTGTGGTCTGGATGTGTGCCATGGGAGAGAGCTGAGTCTCATATGGGTTCAGACCAAGGGTGGGTACTGGTTGCTATTTGAGTGCTGGCCATGGATGGGTACTAGGTGCATATAATGGCTTTGGAACTTTGTGCTGTGTGAGTACTATGCCATGTGGGTGTTGATTATGGGGGTTATAGGGTGTCATGTGGGTCTTAGGTGCAAATACTGAGTGCCAAGTGGGTACTGGGAGCGAGTACATGGTAACATCTGGGTAATGGGTGCTGGCTAGTGGAGTATTTGTTGTCATGTGAGTGCTAAATGCAGATGCTGGGTGCCATGTGGGTTCTGGGTGCTGACACAGGGTGTCATGTGGATTCTGGCTGTATGGGTTGGTGTCAAGCATCATGTAGGTGTTGATTGCAGTTACTCAAGCCCTTGTGAGTTCTGGGTGCAAGTACTGGATGTCATATGTGAGTGTTTGGTGTTTGTGCTAGGCACCAAGTGGTGGCTTAGTGCAACTGGAACTACTGCAGATGAAACATGTGGGTGTTGGGTGCAGGTACATTGGTGCGACTACTTGGTGCTTTGCCTGCACTAGGTGCTAGCTATGGGTGGGCATTGTGTGTCATGTGGATTCTGAGTGCAGGTACTTTGGGTGCTAGTACTGGTTTATGTGAGTTCAGATAATGTGCAAGTACTGTGCCAAGTGGGTGTGAGTACTGGGTGCCAGCTATAGGGTGAATGATGCAAGTACTAAGTGCCATATGGAGGTCGGATATAAGTATTGGGTGAAAGTTGCTTGGTGCAAGTGCTGGGTGCTTGCTATAGTGGGGGTTACTGGTTGAGTGTAATGTGGTCGCTGAATATTGGTGGGATTGCTGTGGGTGCAGGGAGTGGGAGGTCACTGTGGGTACTGCTATGAATAGCATAGTTGCTGCTGGGGGAGGTAGAGGTCAGTGTGGGTGCTGGGGGAGGTAGAGGTCAGTGTGGGTGCTGGGGGAAGGGTAGGTCACTGTGGGTTCTGTGGAAGGAAGAGGTCAGTATGAGTGCTGGAGGAAGGGGAGGTCACTGTGGGTGCTGGGGGAGGTCATTGTAGTTATTGGAGGAGGGAGTAGTTGTGGATGCTGTGTGTTGGGAGAGATCAGTGTGGGCGCTGCTTTTGGGATTGGAGGTCCCTGTAAGTGCTGCAGGGGACAGGAGGGTAGCCTCTGGGGGAGGGAAAGATCACTGTGGGTGCTGGGGGAAGGATAGGTCAGTGTGGGTGCTGGGGTAGGCAGGATCACTGCTAGATTTTGGGAAGGAGAGGTGATTGTGGGTGGTAGGTGAAGGGAGAGGTCACTGTGGGTGCTGGGGAGGGAGAGGTCACTGTGGGTGCTAATTGGAGGGAGAGGTCCCTGTGGGTGCTGGGGGAAGGATAGGTCAGTGTGGGTGCTGGGATAGGCAGGATCACTGCTAGATTTGGAGAAGGAGAGGTGATTGTGGGTGGTAGGTGAAGGGAGAGGTCACTGTGGGAGGGAGTGGTCACTGTGGGGGCTGGTGGAGGGAGAGATCACTGTGGGAGGGAGTGGTCACTGTGGGGGCTGGTGGAGGGAGAGGTCACTGTGGGAGGGAGAGGTCACTGTGGGAGGGAGAGGTCACTGTGGGAGGGAGAGGTCACTGTGGGTGCTAGGTGCAGGGAGAGGTCACTGTGGGAGGGAGTGGTCACTGTGGGTGCTGGTGGAGGGAGAGGTCACTGTGGGTGCTAGGTGGAGGGAGAGGTCACTGTGGGAGGGAGAGGTCACTGTGGGAGGGAGAGGTCACTGTGGGAGGGAGAGGTCACTGTGGGTGCTAGGTGCAGGGAGAGGTCACTGTGGGTGCTAGGTGCAGGGAGAGGTCACTGTGGGTGCTAGGTGGAGGGAGAGGTCACTGTGGGTGCTAGGTGGAGGGAGAGGTCACTGTGGGTGCTGGTGGAGGGAGAGGTCACTGTGGGTGCTGGTGGAGGGAGAGGTCACTGTGGGTGCTGGGGAAGGAGATGTCACTGTGGGTGCTGGGGAAGGAGATGTCACTGTGGGTGCTAGGTGGAGGGAGAGGTCACTGTGGGAGGGAGAGGTCACTGTGGGAGGGAGAGGTCACTGTGGGTGCTGGTGGAGGGAGAGGTCACTGTGGGTACTAGGTGGAGGGAGAGGTCATTGTGGGTGCTAGGTGGAGGGAGAGGTCACTGTGGGTGCTGGTGGAGGGAGAGGTCACTGTGGGTGCTAGGTGGAGGGAGAGGTCATTGTGGGTGCTAGGTGGAGGGAGAGGTCACTGTGGGAGGGAGAGGTCACTGTGGGAGGGAGAGGTCACTGTGGGAGGGAGAGGTCACTGTGGGTGCTAGGTGCAGGGAGAGGTCACAGTGGGTGCTGGTGGAGGGAGAGGTCACTGTGGGTGCTAGGTGGAGGGAGAGGTCACTGTGGGAGGGAGAGGTCACTGTGGGAGGGAGAGGTCACTGGGGGTGCTAGGTGCAGGGAGAGGTCACTGTGGGTGCTAGGTGCAGGGAGAGGTCACTGTGGGTGCTAGGTGCAGGGAGAGGTCACTGTGGGTGCTAGGTGGAGGGAGAGGTCACTGTGGGTGCTAGGTGGAGGGAGAGGTCACTGTGGGTGCTGGTGGAGGGAGAGGTCACTGTGGGTGCTGGTGGAGGGAGAGGTCACTGTGGGTGCTGGGGAAGGAGATGTCACTGTGGGTGCTAGGTCAAGGGAGAGGTCACTGTGGGAGGGAGAGGTCACTGTGGGAGGGAGAGGTCACTGTGGGTGCTGGTGGAGGGAGAGGTCACTGTGGGTGCTAGGTGGAGGGAGAGGTCATTGTGGGTGCTAGGTGGAGGGAGAGGTCACTGTGGGTGCTGGTGGAGGGAGAGGTCACTGTGGGTGCTAGGTGGAGGGAGAGGTCATTGTGGGTGCTAGGTGGAGGGAGAGGTCACTGTGGAAGGGAGAGGTCACTGTGGGAGGGAGAGGTCACTGTGGGAGGGAGAGGTCACTGTGGGTGCTAGGTGCAGGGAGAGGTCACTGTGGGTGCTGGTGGAGGGAGAGGTCACTGTGGGTGCTAGGTGGAGGGAGAGGTCACTGTGGGTGCTAGGTGGAGGGAGAGGTCACTGTGGGTGCTGGTGGAGGGAGAGGTCACTGTGGGTGCTGGTGGAGGGAGAGGTCACTGTGGGTGCTGGGGAAGGAGATGTCACTGTGGGTGCTAGGTGAAGGGAGAGGTCACTGTGGGAGGGAGAGGTCACTGTGGGAGGGAGAGGTCACTGTGGGTGCTGGTGGAGGGAGAGGTCACTGTGGGTGCTAGGTGGAGGGAGAGGTCATTGTGGGTGCTAGGTGGAGGGAGAGGTCACTGTGGGTGCTGGTGGAGGGAGAGGTCACTGTGGGTGCTAGGTGGAGGGAGAGGTCATTGTGGGTGCTAGGTGGAGGGAGAGGTCACTGTGGGTGCTGGTGGAGGGAGAGGTCACTGTGGGTGCTAGGTGGAGGGAGAGGTCATTGTGGGTGCTAGGTGGAGGGAGAGGTCACTGTGGGTGCTGGTGGAGGGAGAGGTCACTGTGGGTGCTGGTGGAGGGAGAGGTCACTGTGGGTGCTAGGTGGAGGGAGAGGTCATTGTGGGTGCTAGGCGGAGGGAGAGGTCACTGTGGGTGCTGGTGGAGGGAGAGGTCACTGTGGGTGCTAGGTGGAGGGACAGGTCATTGTGGGTGCTAGGTGGAGGGAGAGGTCACTGTGGGTGCTGGGGAGGGAGAGGTCACTGTGGGTGCTAATTGGAGGGAGAGGTCCCTGTGGGTGCTGGGGGAAGGATAGGTCAGTGTGGGTGCTGGGGTAGGCAGGATCACTGCTAGATTTGGGGAAGGAGAGGTGATTGTGGGTGGTAGGTGAAGGGAGAGGTCACTGTGGGAGGGAGAGGTCACTGTGGGTGCTGGGGAAGGAGATGTCACTGTGGGTGCTAGGTGGAGGGAGAGGTCACTGTGGGTGCTAGGTGGAGGGAGAGGTCACTGTGGGTGCTGGGGAAGGAGATGTCACTGTGGGTGCTAGGTGGAGGGAGAGGTCACTGTGGGTGCTAGGTGGAGGGAGAGGTCACTGTGGGTGCTAGGTGGAGGGAGAGGTCACTGTGGGTGCTGAGTAAGGGAGAGGTCACTGTGGGTGCTGGGGAAGGAGATGTCACTGTGGGTGCTAGGTGGAGGGAGAGGTCACTGTGGGTGCTAGGGAAGGAGATGTCACTGTGGGTGCTAGGTGCAGGGAGAGGTCACTGTGGGTGCTAGGTGGAGAGAGAGGTCACTGTGGGTGCTGGGGGAGGGAGAGGTCACTGTGGGTGCTAGGTGGAGGGAGAGGTCACTCTGGGTGCTAGGTGGAGGGAGAGGTCACTGTGGGTGCTAGGTGCAGGGAGAGGTCACTGTGGGAGCTAGGTGGAGGGAGAGGTCACTGTGGGTGCTGGGGAAGGAGATGTCACTGTGGGTGCTAGGTGCAGGGAGAGGTCACTGTGGGTGCTAGGTGGAGGGAGAGGTCACTGTGGGTGCTAGGTGCAGGGAGAGGTCACTGTGGGTGCTAGGTGGAGGGAGAGGTCACTGTGGGTGCTAGGTGGAGGGAGAGGTCACTGTGGGTGCTAGGTGCAGGGAGAGGTCACTGTGGGTGCTAGGTGGAGGAAGAGGTCACTGTGGGTGCTGGGGGAGGGAGAGGTCACTGTGGGTGCTAGGTGGAGGGAGAGGTCACTGTGGGTGCTAGGTGGAGGGAGAGGTCACTGTGGGTGCTAGGTGGAGGGAGAGGTCACTATGGGTGCTAGGTGCAGGGAGAGGTCACTGTGGGTGCTAGGTGGAGGGAGAGGTCACTGTGGGTGCTAGGTGGAGGGAGAGGTCACTGTGGGTGCTAGGTGGAGGGAGAGGTCACTGTGGGTGCTAGGTGGAGGGAGAGGTCACTGTGGGTGCTGAGTAAGGGAGAGGTCACTGTGGGTGCTGGGGAAGGAGATGTCACTGTAGGTGCTAGGTGCAGGGAGAGGTCACTGTGGGTGCTAGGTGGAGGGAGAGGTCACTGTGGGTGCTGGGGGAGGGAGAGGTCACTGTGGGTGCTGGGAAAGGAGATGTCACTGTGGGTGCTAGGTGCAGGGAAAGGTCACTGTGGGTGCTAGGTGGAGGGAGAGGTCACTGTGGGAGGAAGAGGTCACTGTGGGTGCTAGGTGGAGGGAGAGGTCACTGTGGGTGCTAGGTGCAGGGAGAGGTCACTGTGGGTGCTAGGTGGAGGGAGAGGTCACTGTGGGTGCTAGGTGGAGGGAGAGGTCACTATGGGTGCTAGGTGCAGGGAGAGGTCACTGTGGGTGCTAGGTGGAGGGAGAGGTCACTGTGGGTGCTAGGTGGAGGGAGAGGTCACTGTGGGTGCTAGGTGGAGGGAGAGGTCACTGTGGGTGCTAGGTGGAGGGAGAGGTCACTGTGGGTGCTGGGAAGGGAGAGGTCACTGTGGGTGCTAGGTGGAGGGAGAGGTCACTGTGGGTGCTGGGGAGGGAGAAGTCACTGTGGGTGCTTGGGGAGGTAGTGGTCAGTATGGGTCCTAGGTGGAGGGTGAGGTCAGTATGCCACACTAGGATTCCTATACAGGCCTCTTCACCTGAAAGTGCCTCAGGCGGAGGCGGAGCTTCTCGCGGGTGGGCGGGGCTTACCGCGGTAGGGGGCGGGGCTTATTTTGCGCGATCAGAGGGGCCTTTTTTGCTGATTTTAAAAAGGAGGGGGGGGTGCCTGGGCACCCAGAGCACCCCCCTCTGCACGTGCCTGCAAACATATATAGGCATTCAAACAACACGCCCTCCTCTTAGAGGGCGGGCACTCTACTTAAAGTTACATACCCCTTACAAGGGGAAAGAGCAGCAACAGCAATCATACATTAAGCTATAAAAAGCATCTGAGGCTGAAGTCCTCATTCAGCCCTCCCGGCGATTGAGTCCCCAACCTGTCCATCCAGCAAGCCTCTCGCCTTAAGAGTATTCCTCTGGTCACCCCCTTCCTGACACTTCACCACCTCTAACACCTGCCATCTTATTTGTGTAACTCTATGGCGTAACTCAATATAATGTCGTGCCAACGGGGACTCTTTTTTAACCTGTGCGTCACCTTCTTTGATCTTAGGTGGGTTCTGTATAGTACTTTTATGCTCATTAAGCCTTGTTTTTATATCTCGTGTGGTCTGGCCCACATATGCCAGTCCACACGGACACTTAATGAGATAAACCACCCCCTTAGTGTCACATGTAGCATAATGTTTGAGTGGAATAGACACACCTGAGCTAGGGTGACGCACTTCAGGGCCTTTAATGATACTATTGCAGTGTTGACAATTAAGGCAAGGGTATGTCCCTACTTTTCCTGGGCCTAAAAACCTTTGTGTTCTGACCTCTGTGCGGCCAATATCTGCCCGCACCAAATGGTCCTTCAAGGACCTTCCCCGCCTATATACAAATCTCGGCGGACTCTTGCATGTATGGACAAGCTGGGGATCACTCTCAATAACCGGCCAAAATTTGAGAACGGCATTCCGTAGTAATCTGGATTCACTACAAAAGGTAGTAATAAAATTTACATCTTTAGACTGGTTGTCTATATCTACTTTATACTCCCTTAGTACCTTCCTATCCATTTCCAACACCTCTGCTGTAATTTCACTACACCTCTTCTCACTATAGCCTCTTGCAACAAAGTCCTGAGTGAGAAGCCGTGCCTGCTCACAATACAATTCATCAGTGGAGGTGATCCTCCTTGCCCTAATAAATTGACTCTTAGGCAAGCCATGAATGAGGGGGTAAGGATGGCAACTCTCTGCCGACAGAAAAGAATTCTTGTCGGTCTTTTTTCTGTATACATTCGTTACCACCCCCTCCTCCCCCCTCATGATCTCGACATCCAAAAAATGTAACCTATGGGCATCATATTCCATTTTAAATTTGAGCGTAGGATGTCTCTGATTAAGATCAGTAAAGAACTGGCACTGCTCCTCCTCACTCCCACTCCAACAAAAAAATAGATCATCTATAAACCTGCAGTACCCCTGGATGTGCCCAGGAGCATCCTGTCCCAAAAAATGGGTATTTTCAAAATCAGACATTACAATATTTGCCACAGAAGGGGCATATGGCGCCCCCATGGGCACACCCAGGGTCTGCAGGTAACATACACTACCAAATCTGAAGTACGAATGAGTGAGGCAAAATTCTAATAAAGACATGGTAAAAATAAGCATCTCATTTTCCACTCTCTCATCTGCTCTCAGTCTCTCGTGAACTGAGTGTAAAGCTTCCACATGAACAATATTATTATACAGATTTACAACATCCATGGTAACGAGGAACTTCACCCCATCCATATTTATACTCTCCAATCTATTAAGGAAATGAGTCGTGTCTTTCAGACAGACTTCATTATCCCTTACGATTGGTTGCAGCCACGAATCAATGTATATCCCTAGAGGCTCCACCAGGGAGTCCACTGCAGAAACAATGGGTCTCCCTGGCGGATGCCTCAGGTCCTTATGAATTTTTGGTAACGTATAAAATACCGGCACCCTTGATTTATCTTTCTTTAGTACCGCTAGTAGTTCCCTGCTTATAATGCCAGTACTTGCTGCATCATCCAGTAGGACATCCAATTCCCTTTTAAACATTGGGGTAGGGTCCCTAGGCAACTCTCTATACATCTGCACATCGTCCAATTGACGCTTAATTTCTGATACATAATCCTTCCGATCCTGTATAACAGTGGCCCCCCCTTATCTGCTCGTTTAATAACTATGGATGTGTCCCCTTTAAGCGCCATCAAAGCGCTATATTCACTTCTGGTAAGGTTATACTGCTTCCTTTTCTTTTTTTCTACACACTTTTTAGTCTCCTTAAGAACTAGTTTCTCAAAAAGTTCCAATGCGTTACTAGTGAATGGAGGATCCAATTTACTTTTAGGTCTTAATTTCTTAGGGATTTCAGCCTCCACTCTCTGTATATCTATAGCATCTCTGTCCTTCCTTGGTCTATTGAGACTAAACCAGGTCTTCCATCTGATGTTCCGTGTGTATTTATAAAGGTCAACTTTGATATTAAACATATTGATGCCAGAGGTCGGGACAAAGCCTAGTCCCTTATTCAGTACACTCAGCTCAGCTTGTGTGATCTCCCTGCTCGAGATGTTGTATACAGTACAGTTTCTATCCCAAACGCTTTTATCTTGCTGTTCCTCCAGCCCTCCATGCCTTCCCATATAATCTTCCTTTGACAGCGCTGCTCCATCATCATTGCCATTACTCACTGTTCTTTGTAGCAAGTCCACGCTCATCTCGGGGGTATCTGTCTGCCTGCACATTGTTATTGCGGCTGGCTCCAGGTGGCTGGACGGTTCACTGGTTGCTGGGGATGTCCCTGTGGTATTCCTCTGCCGCCTCTGCCGCGACCCCTGCCTCTTTCGCCTCCGGCTCCGCCCCTTCCTCTTAGCGGCTTCCTGTTTCCGCCCTTGGGTTCTGCGGGCTGCGTATAGGAAAAAGGAGCAGCGTACTCCTGCTCACTACCGGAGAATTCAGGGTCTGATGCACCACCGGTGGGAGGAGGAGGGTTCCTGTTGTACTGACGCACTATTCTCCGTGCCAGCCTCCAGGTATACACTTGATTCCGTTCGTAATCTTTAGTGTCTCTTTTAAATTTGTCAACCTTAACTTTCAAAATACTCTCCTTTAGTTCTTTAATTGTGGCATCCAGTTGTAATTTAAAGGTGACAAAAAATAAAATCTTCTATGAACTTACCATACTCCTAACGGAATACCTTGGGGTGTCTTCTTTCTAAAATGGGGTCATTTGTGGGGTTCCTATACTGCCCTGGCATTTTAGGGGCCCTAAACCGTGAGGAGTAGTCTGGAAATCAAATTCCGCAAAATGACCTGTGAAATCCTAAAGGTACTCATTGGACTTTGGGCCCTTTAGCACAGTTAGGGTGCAAAAAAGTGCCACACATGTGGTATCGCCGTACTCGGGAGAAGTAGTACAATGTGTTTTGGGGTGTATTTTTACACATACCCATGCTGGGTGGGAGAAATAACTCTGTAAATGGACAATTGTGTGTAAAAAAATCAAAAGATTGTCATTTACAGAGGTATTTCTCCCACCCAGCATGGGTATGTGTAAAAATACACCACAAAACACATTATACTACTTCTCCCGAGTACGGCGATACCACATGTGTGGCACTTTTTTGCACCCTAACTGCGCTAAAGGGCCCAAAGTCCAATGAGTACCTTTAGGATTTCACAGGTCATTTTGCGGAATTTGATTTCCAGACTACTCCTCACGGTTTAGGGCCCCTAAAATGCCAGGGCAGTATAGGAACCCCACAAATGACCCCATTTTAGAAAGAAGACACCCCAAGGTATTCCGTTAGGAGTATGGTGAGTTCATAGAAGATTTTATTTTTTGTCACAAGTTAGTGGAAAATGACACTTTGTGAAAAAAACAATAAAAATCAATTTTCCGCTAACTTTTGACAAAAAATAAAATCTTCTACGAACTTACCATACTCCTAACGGAATACCTTGGGGTGTCTTCTTTCTAAAATGGGGTCATTTGTGGGGTTCCTATACTGCCCTGGCATTTTAGGGGCCCTAAACCGTGAGGAGTAGTCCGGAAATCAAATTCCGCAAAATGACCTGTGAAATCCTAAAGGTACTCATTGGACTTTGGGCCCTTTAGCACAGTTAGGGTGCAAAAAAGTGCCACACATGTGGTATCGCCGTACTCGGGAGAAGTAGTACAATGTGTTTTGGGGTGTATTTTTACACATACCCATGCTGGGTGGGAGAAATAACTCTGTAAATGGACAATTGTGTGTAAAAAAATCAAAAGATTGTCATTTACAGAGGTATTTCTCCCACCCAGCATGGGTATGTGTAAAAATACACCACAAAACACATTATACTACTTCTCCCGAGTACGGCGATACCACATGTGTGGCACTTTTTTGCACCCTAACTGCGCTAAAGGGCCCAAAGTCCAATGAGTACCTTTAGGATTTCACAGGTCATTTTGCGGAATTTGATTTCCAGACTACTCCTCACGGTTTAGGGCCCCTAAAATGCCAGGGCAGTATAGGAACCCCACAAATGACCCCATTTTAGAAAGAAGACATCCCAAGGTATTCCGTTAGGAGTATGGTGAGTTCATAGAAGATTTTATTTTTTGTCAAAAGTTAGCGGAAAATTGATTTTTATTGTTTTTTTCACAAAGTGTCATTTTCCACTAACTTGTGCCAAAAAATAAAATCTTCTATGAACTCACCATACTCCTAACGGAATACCTTGGGGTGTCTTCTTTCTAAAATGGGGTCATTTGTGGGGTTCCTATACTGCCCTGGCATTTTAGGGGCCCTAAACCGTGAGGAGTAGTCTGGAAATCAAATTCCGCAAAATGACCTGTGAAATCCTAAAGGTACTCATTGGACTTTGGGCCCTTTAGCACAGTTAGGGTGCAAAAAAGTGCCACACATGTGGTATCGCCGTACTCGGGAGAAGTAGTACAATGTGTTTTGGGGTGTATTTTTACACATACCCATGCTGGGTGGGAAAAATAACTCTGTAAATGGACAATTGTGTGTAAAAAAATCAAAAGATTGTCATTTACAGAGGTATTTCTCCCACCCAGCATGGGTATGTGTAAAAATACACCACAAAACACATTATACTACTTCTCCCGAGTACGGCGATACCACATGTGTGGCACTTTTTTGCACCCTAACTGCGCTAAAGGGCCCAAAGTCCAATGAGTACCTTTAGGATTTCACAGGTCATTTTGCGGAATTTGATTTCCAGACTACTCCTTTACGGTTTAGGGCCCCTAAAATGCCAGGGCAGTATAGGATCCCCACAAATGACCCCATTTTAGAAAGAAGACACCCCAAGGTATTCCGTTAGGAGTATGGTGAGTTCATAGAAGATTTTATTTTTTGTCACAAGTTAGTGGAAAATGACACTTTGTGAAAAAAACAATAAAAATCAATTTTCCGCTAACTTTTGACAAAAAATAAAATCTTCTAAGAACTTACCATACTCCTAACGGAATACCTTGGGGTGTCTTCTTTCTTAAATGGGGTCATTTGTGGGGTTCCTATACTGCCCTGGCATTTTAGGGGCCCTAAACCGTGAGGAGTAGTCCGGAAATCAAATTCCGCAAAATGACCTGTGAAATCCTAAAGGTACTCATTGGACTTTGGGCCCTTTAGCACAGTTAGGGTGCAAAAAAGTGCCACACATGTGGTATCGCCGTACTCGGGAGAAGTAGTACAATGTGTTTTGGGGTGTATTTTTACACATACCCATGCTGGGTGGGAGAAATAACTCTGTAAATGGACAATTGTGTGTAAAAAAATCAAAAGATTGTCATTTACAGAGGTATTTCTCCCACCCAGCATAGGTATGTGTAAAAATACACCCCAAAACACATTGTACTACTTCTCCTGAGTACGGCGATACCACATGTGTGGCACTTTTTTGCACCCTAACTGCGCTAAGGGGCCCAGAGTCCAATGAGTACCTTTAGGCTTTACAGGGGTGCTCAAAATTTAGCACCCCGCCCACTTGCCAGGACAGTTAACAAACCCCACAAATGACCCCATTTTGGAAAGAATACACGCTAAGGTATTCCATGAGGGCCATGGTGAGTTCATAGAAAATTTTATTTTTTGTCACAAGTTAGCGGAAAATGACATTTTGTGAAAAAAAAAAAAAAAACACAAAACCACAATTTCTGCTAACTTGTGACAAAAAATAAAACATTCTATGAACTCTTGGGTGTCCTCTTTCCAAAATGGCATCATTCATGGGGTCTGTCCTGGCATTTTAGGGTCTCTGCAATCATTACATGTATGGCCAGTATTAGGAGTTTCTGCTATACTCCTTATATTGGGCATAAGGGTAATGCACTGTGGGCTGAAAGGAAAAATGAACGTCAAACAATCAATCAATGTGGATGAAAAAATATCTGCCAAAAAAATTTGGAAAAAAAAAAAAAAAGAGGAGGAAGGCGTCTGCCAGGACATAGGAGCTGCCGCCCCAAAAATCCAAACCCACCAGCTCGTATGCCCTGGCAAACCTGATTTATCCATTCACACCGATCGATGTGGATGAACAAATCATTGCCAGAGTTCTTTTTTGATACAAAGTGTTTGCCAAAGCATATGAATCCCCAACACCACTCCTCGGCCCATATGCCTCGGCAAACGTATCTTTTTGACTGCGGAGGAGAAATCTCGTCCTGCAGCGCTGCATGCACCGACTTGTGTGTAAGCTGACAGACGCGCAATGTTCTGTCAGGATGCACCATCAGTGCTGCAGCTGATTGGTCGGTCTGGATAGAAAAAAGAGAGAAGAAAAAAGACAAAACAATACAAAAAGGAGGGGAAGGCGTCTGCCAGGACATAGGAGCTGCCGCCCCAAAAATCCAAACCCACCAGCTCGTATGCCCTGGCAAACCTGATTTATCCATTCACACCGATCGATGTGGATGAACAAATCATTGCCAGAGTTCTTTTTTGATACAAAGTGTTTGCCAAAGCATATGAATCCCCAACACCACTCCTCGGCCCATATGCCTCGGCAAACGTATCTTTTTAACTGCGGAGGAGAAATCTCGTCCTGCAGCGCTGCATGCACCGACTTATGTGTAAGCTGACAGACGCGCAATGTTCTGTCAGGATGCACCATCAGTGCTGCAGCTGGTTAGTCGTTCGCTCGGTCCACCTGGAAGGTTATTGGATGGAAAAAGGAAAAAAAACACACAAAAAAAACAAAAAACAGGCAAGCAGCAAAGCAATTACTTCATTAACATTAATAAAACTGAACTTTTTTAATAAAAACCTTAACATTGCAAACTAAACATTAGCTTCTTTGCTTACCTGTTTTTTGTTTTTTTTTATTTTTTTTAACTTACCTCCCGAGGACAAACCTCTCCTCCCCCATGGGACAATGTGCGAAGTGCAAATCGCACAGAGTTGTGGCGAAGTACATTACGCATTTTGTCCCAAGTGAAAGGAGAGGTTTCTGGCAGCCCTGTGTATTACGCTCTCTCAAAACCAGATGTTTGGTTTCACACTGCATATTGACATATCCGGTGGGTTGAGCCCGCCGCACCGTATCGTCCAAAACAGACCTTCAGGGAATACCACAAGAGTAGCATTCGGCCTAGTAATGGACTGCGTCGCCATAGACTAACATGACTTCCGGGCCGATCGAAATTGCCACAGAAGCCACGCAGTAACGTAGGCATGCACTAGCGTTAAGTCAAGCACTTCCGGCGTAGGGGGGGACCGCAAAGTGTGACTTTCGCTAGGCATTTTGCCCTAACGCATCGCAGCAGTGTGAAATAGCACTGAGAGACACTTGTGTGCCTACCGCTGTGTCTGTAGTTCCCTACTCTCTAATAGTGTACCTGCTCATGGTACCTCTCAAAACACTCCCCTAGGCATAGTCCAGGCTGGTCAGGGCAGCGGGGACAATAAACAGTGGTGTCACGCCTTGTTCCAGCCCTGCTGCAGACACGACAACGTTTTCTTCGGATTCGGTGACCTGGGGTACTCGGAATCGGATAGGCGTAATGCCTTCCATGCAGCCTGCTAGTTGCATCTTGGGGTTGGGCCCGGGCACCTCCTGGATACAGGAGTTCCATAGTGATCTGTCTCTGAAATTGTAGAAACGATCCAGTTCTCCCAGCCTTACTGTAGAGAACAAAGCTGTTGTAAACTGCCAATTGAATTAAATAAAAGGACACTTTTTTATACCAGCGCCTTGTTTTGCGGGAAAGTAAATAGGGCGCTAACCTCTGGTCATTGAAGTCCACCCCTCCCATGTTGGTATTATACTCGTGGACGACAAGGGGTTTTTCAATGACCTCAGTTCGCCGTTGAATTTGGACTGTCGTGTCTGCGTGAATGGTGGACAGAAAGTAAACGTCCCTCTTGTCCTTCCATTTCACCGCGAGCAGGTCGTCAGCACTCAATGCGGCCCTCTGCCCCCGTTGAAGTTTGGTGGTAATGAGCCGTTGGGGGAAGCCCCGGCGACTATGCCGCACGGTGCCACAGCATCGGATTCCTTCTAACTTTAAGTGCTGATAGAGGGCCACACTTGAGTAGTAATTGTCCACATAAAGATGGTACCCCTTCTGGAACAAGGGTGACGCCAAGTCCCACACAACCTTTCCACTGCTCCCCAGGTAGTCAGGGCATCCGACCGGCTCCAATTTGGAGTCTTTTCCCTCATAGACCCTAAAATAAGATGTATAGCCTGTGGCTCTTTCACAGAGCTTATACAGTTTCACCCCATACCGGGCGCGCTTGCTTGGGATGTACTGTTTGATGCCAAGGCGCCCGATAAAACGTATGAGGGACTCATCTACACAGATTTGCTGTTCAGGGGTATAAGCATCTGCAAATTTTGATGACAGGTGGTCTATGAGGGGCCGAATTTTGTGGAGCCGGTCAAAAGCAGGGTGGTCACTTTCATGACAGGTTTCATCATCGTTGAAGTGCAGGAAGCGCAGGATGTTCTCAAATCGTGTCCTGGACATGGCAGCAGAGTACAAGGGAACATGTTATGATGGGTCTGTAGACCAATAAGACCGCAACACATTTTGTTTGATTTGTCCCATGTTTAAGAGAAGGCCCAAAAAAATTTTAAGTTCGGAAACTTGGACTGGTTTCCACCGAAATGGCTGGGCAAGGAAGACATTCGGATTGGCGGTTAGAAATTGTGTGGCTTTACGGTTGGTCTCTGCCACGACTAGGTCTAAGAGATCCTGGGTGATGAACAGATAAAAAAAGTCTAGGGGCGATCCTAGATTATCTGTCATCACCTGGACTCCAGACTGGGCGGTGAAAGGGGGCAGTACGGGTGCGGCGGTATCAGGGGATTGCCAATTTGGATTTGCCAGCACCTCTGGTAAACTAGGGGTAGTACGGGCCCGTGTACTTGATGGCTGCGACTGGGGTGTTACTACACGTGCCACCGAACCAGTTTCAACTTCCACGCTGGTGCTCGCCACTTCACCAGGGTGTACGGAAGTACTGGTTCTAGGTCCAGGAGATGCTGTGCTGCCTGCCCCACCATGAAATCTCAGACCAGCACGAGCACCACTCTGCTGCCCTTGAGGCTGATCCTGCGCCACCTGCAGTCCAACGACATGGGGTGTGGTACGCCTGGCTCTAGCCGGGACCTCAACCTCGTCATCACTATCTGTCAGTGAGCCACTGCTCAATTCAGGTACAAACTCTGACCCAGATGATTCGTCGAATGGTTCGTCCCAATCGTCCTCATCCGACTGGGCCATGTACCTGAGAACCTCATCATCGGAATACCCCTTTCTTGCCATGGTCGACTGCTAAATTTAGGGGGTATTCCTCTGAGACTACCCAGAAAAAAGAGCACCTACTTAGCGAAAGGGAGTATTTGAGCGGTAGAAAGCTGTGATCACTGAGTTTTGATTAAAAAAAAATCAAAACTGATGTTTACAGTGCACAGCTAGTGTACAGTGGTTTTTGCAGTGATCAGAAAAAAAAATTCTGTCACTGCGGTGGGGTGGGCTGAACGCAAGTGCAGGCGAACGATCAGACCTGATCGGGCAAACACTGCGTTTTTTAGTGGATCCTAGTGACCCTAATAGATCTGACTGCGATCAGTAATGATCACTTACAGATACTATATAGTAACAATGTTGATTAGCGACAGTGATGACGCTAATTAGTGACTGTGGTGCAGTGGGCTGGGCACTAACTGACACTAACAAAGGGGCCTAGCTAACTGGCCTAACTGCTAACACTAGTGATACTAAAAAAGTGACAGTTTCCACTGATCACTGTTTTTAGATCACTAGGATAGTGACAGGGGGGTGGTGGCGAGTGGGGAATCAGAAGCAATCACAGGCCAATCACGGGACAATCACAGGCCAATCACGGGACAATCACAGGCCAATCACGGGACAATCACAGGCCAATCACGGGACAATCACAGGCCAATCACGGGACAATCACAGGCCAATCACAGGGCAATCACAGGACAATCAAAGCAAATCACGGGACAATCAAAGCCAATCACAGCCAATCACTGGACAATCACAGGGCAATCACGGGACAATCACAGGCCAATCACGGAACAATCACAGGCCAATCACGGGACAATCACAGGCCAATCACGGGACAATCACAGGCCAATCATGGGACAATCACAGGCCAATCACGGGACAATCACAGGCCAATCACGGGCCAATCACAGGACAATCACAGGACAATCAAATACAATGACAGCACAATGAAATACAATGACAGCACAATCAAATACAATGCACTGGGAAGGTGATTGGGGGGGGGGGGGGGGGGGTCTAAGGGCGATCTGAGGGTGAGGGGGGTTTATTAGGTGCCCGCATGGGGCAGATTGGGTCCTGATCTGATGGGTGGCAGACACAGGGGGTGACCGATGGGAGGTCAGTGAGTGATTACAGGGGAGAATAGATGTAAACAATGCACTGGGGAGGCTGTCATGTAAACAAAGTGTATTATACATTTCTATTGGCCAGATCGTAAATTTAAACCCTGCCGGCGCTGCTAATTGGCCGGCGGGGTATCGGGCAAGGTGGGCGGGGCCTATTGCCGCGGGGAGCGCGCGTCATAGATGACGCGATCGCTCCCCGTACACGCCTTAAGGACCCGCCGCCGTCAGGCGTATTGCGGTCCTTAAGGCATCCACTTTGCCGCCGCCCATGGGCTGTGGGCGGTCGGCAAGTGGTTAACAGCCACTGGGTCCCATGGGCTACCATTTAGCATTAACAAGGTTTAATTTGCGAGTACTTTAAGTCGGAATGCAGAATTTAGCGCTGGCGGAACGGAATTTGCTCATTCCAATCATCCCTAATTAACACCTGGAATGAAATTTGGATTAGGCATCAGGAGGGGGTTAACATCGGGGGCAGGATAAGGCTATGTGTCATGAAGCCCTAATCTATTATTTTGCCCAGAATTCACATTAGATATTTTGTACATTCACATAAACAATTTACCAAGTTTCAAAATGTTTCACTGGCATGGTTTGGCATCAGCATTCTCTGAGTCACACGGAATAACCATGCAGCCCATGGTGTCATATTGGCATCTGAATACCTGATCTGATTATTCTGAGTCAATGATTTACAAGTGTGGAGAGCTTTGTTCAGACTCACCGCCGTTCCAGCTCATCTCCACATCTAGATACTGGCAAAATGCTTTGACGTGGGAACAGCAAGCAAACTACTAAAAACAAAGAAAAATTTCTAGTTTCACCAAACTCAGTATAAAATAAAGCCTGGAACCCACTAACAGCACTTTTCTACGTTTTTTTTTGTAAGCGGTTTTGATGTGAAAAGCTCTTACCAATGTAATGCTATGCATGGGTATAGCAATAACCCCTGTGACCCCTGCCATCGCAGGGGGGTCCAGAGGCTTTGGGGGCCCTTCCACCTCCCTCTCCCCAACCGCACGTGCAGCCAATTATCAAAAATCCCTCCCAGTTCACTCAAAAAAACTGTGTACAGTTTTTTTTTTCCTGCTTCCAGAGGCTGCTTTACAGCAAAACACTCTCTGCTGCCATTCGCTGGCTCCCGGTCACGTGACCCGCATGGGGTTCGGGGACCAAGGAGGCCCCATGCTATCATTTTTGCAGGGGGGCCCTATTAAGTCTGGTTATGCCCCTGATGCTATGTGTGTGATCCCACCTGAGGGATGTGATTTTTTAAAAAATCCCCCATAGCATTACATTAGCAAGAGCTTTACAAATCACTAGTGCTTAGGAACACTCTGCTACTGGGTACCAGGACTACCTCTATATATGTGAAAAACTTAAAAATGTACTTTCATTTTAGGGAGAGTTTGACAAAGACTCACAAAACATGTCCCATGCCTGCACAGAAGCATGGTTTTTTTCTCTTCACAAGAGGGAACCCACTGATGCCTGTGCAGTGTGGCTGCATTCATACATGGAGGGTAGCAAGATAAAGATAAAGATGGTCCCAACCAGGGGCGTAACTAGAAATCACTGGGCCCCCCTGCGAATATTTGGATGGGGCCCCCCCCCCATAGGTGCCAAATAATCGTAATGGGGCAGCGTTTCACTGTAAATTAATTGTAAACGGGGCAGCATTTTACCAGACAATCGTAATGTGGGCCAGAAAATCGTAATGTGGGCAGAGTTCACCAGAAAATCGTAATGTGGGTCTTTAGAAAATCATAATGTGGGCAGAGTTCACCAGAAAATCGTAATGTGGGCAGAGTTCACCAGAAAATCGTAATGTGGGCACCAGTCACCAGAAAATCATAATGTGGGCAGCGTTCACCAGAAAATTGTAACATGGACAGCATTCACCAGACAATCGTAACGTGGGCAGTGTTCACCAGAAAATCGTAATGTGGGCCAGAAAATCGTAATGTGGGCAGCGTTCACCAGAAAATCGTAACGTGGGCAGTGTTCACCAGAAAATCGTAATGTGGGCCAGAAAATCGTAATGTGGACAGCATTCACCAGACAATCGTAACGTGGGCAGTGTTCACCAGAAAATCGTAATGTGGGCCTGAAAATCGCAATGTGGGCAGCAGTCACCAGAAAATCGTAATGTGGGCAGCAGTCACCAGAAAATCGCAATGCGGGCATCAGTCACCAGAAAATCCTAATGTGGGCAGCAGTCACCAGAATATCGTAATGTGGGCAGCAGTCACCAGAAAATCCTAATGTGGGCAGCAGTCAGTCACCAGAATATTATAATGTGGGCAGCACACACCAGAAAATCCTAATGTGGGCAGCAGTCACCAGAAAATCCTTATGTGGGCAGCAGTCACCAGAAAATCGCAATGTGGGCAGCAGTCACCAGAATATCGCAATGTGGGCAGCAGTCACCAGAAAATCGCAATGTGGGCAGCAGTCACCAGAAAATCGCAATGTGGGCAGCAGTCACCAGAAAATCCTTATGTGGGCAGCATACACCAGAAAATCGCAATGTGGGCAGCAGACACCAGAAAATCGCAATGTGGGCAGCAGACACCAGAAAATCGCAATGTGGGCAGCAGACACCTGAAAATCGCAATGTGGGCAGCAGACACCTGAAAATCGTAATGTGGGCAGCAGACACCTGAAAATCGCAATGTGGGCAGCAGACACCAGAAAATCGTAATGTGGGCAGCAGACACCTGAAAATCGTAATGTGGGCAGCAGACACCTGAAAATCGTAATGTGGGCAGCAGACACCTGAAAATCGCAATGTGGGCAGCAGTGACCAGAAAATCGCAAAGTGTGGGCAGCAGTGACCAGAAAATCGTAATGTGGGCAGCAGTGACCAGAAAATCGTAATGTGGGCAGCAGACGCCTGAAAATCGCAATGTGGGCAGCAGACACCAGAAAATCGCAATGTGGGCAGCAGACACCAGAAAATCGCAATGTGGGCAGCAGACACCAGAAAATCATAATGTGGGCAGCAGACACCTGAAAATCGTAATGTGGGCAGCAGGCACCTGAAAATCGTAATGTGGGCAGCAGTCAGTCACCAGAATATCGTAATGTGGGCAGCAGTCACCAGAAAATCCTAATGTGGGCAGCAGTCACCAGAAAATCCTAATGTGGGCAGCAGTCACCAGAAAATCGCAATGTGGGCAGCAGACACCAGAAAATCACAATGTAGGCAGCAGTCACTAGAAAAAAAAATGCACCTGTGAAAAAAAAACAATTCACTTACCTGACAGAAGTCTCCTCCTCTCCTGGCATCTGGCTCGCAGCTCCCCGAGTCCTCCTGCAGCACATCTCCCGCGCTGACAGGCAGAGTGCAGGGCTACGGCAAGATGGCTGCCGAAGACCTGTATTAGAAACACAAATAGTCTCCAGTGTAGGGCTTCTTCGGCGGCCATCTTGCCGTAGCCCTGCTCTGCCTGCCGGAGACTATGCAGGCTGCTGGAGCGGGCTGCGGGGAATGAAGCACCTTGCTGGGGGGTCCAGAGCAGCGCTCCCCCCACGCACAGTGAGCGGGCCCCAGAGCAGCCCCGGGCCCCCCTGCGGCTGAGGGGGTCGCATCCCCGGTAGGTACGCCGGTGGTCCCAACTGGCAGCGGAGTGGTTGTTGTGGCCCACCCAGAGCTTTTCTATCCTGTGGTCATTTTCGAACTTTTTTCCCATTATTACAGAATGTGTAAAAAGAAAAACATCCCCTGCGGGGTACTTACCTCAGGAGCGGGAAGCCCGTGGATCCTATTGAGGCTCCCCCCATCCTCCTCTGTCCCTCGGGTTCCAGTGCTGGCAGCCCCCAACCACCGGAGAGTTAAATATTTACCTACTGCAATCCAGCGCAGACATAGTAGCAGCTTTCTGATTAGTCTCAGGCAAAAATAGCTGAGCCCGATCAGGCCCACTCTACTGCGCAGGATAGCGGACCCGATTGGAAAGCCGCTACTGCTTCTGCGCTAGAGCTGGGGAAGGTAAATATTGCAGGTGCTGCTGTGCCTACACCACAGCCGTCATCCCTGTCGGCTGTGGTTTCGGGGAGCCAGCCCTTGAGCCGAGGGGCCTCATTAGGATCCAGAGGCTTCCCCTTCCCAAGGTAAGTATCCCCCGGGTTGTTGTTTTTTTACAGTTTCTCTTTAAGTGTGCTAGATGCATGGGACAGAGCAAGGAACTATTACTATTAATCATTTACATAGTGTCATCATTATTATTATAAATTATTTTTCATAAAGTGCTATCCTCTTCTATGGCGCAGTAACGAATAAGGAACAAACAAGGGTACATAAAAATAGAGACAATAGTAATAGCGACAAATGTATAGTGATTAACAAAACATACAACATCTTACAAGACACAGTTGGGAGAGAATACCCCATCCTCTGTGATGCTGCACAAAGTACAATACAAGTACAGATTATGTATATTCTATACATTGTAGGTATAGCATAAATAAATACTTTGCTTTAAAGGATATTCAAGGGGAAAAATAAATATTACGCTTTAAGTACATGGGGCTTCTTTCAGCTCTTAGAAGTGTATCAGGTTCATTGGCGCAGCTCCGTTGTTCTCCTGGTGCCGCTGTTTGCTCTGTAACGATTGCCCACCCCATGCGGGCTTCTGTGCATATGCCGGCACCTCACTTGCCTCGCATGAACACACTCTAGTACGGTAAGCATTCTGTGCTTGCACAGTTCACAAAGACTTGAACTGTGCAATCGCAGAACGCTCCAGGCCATGGAAGCGAGGGGCCAGCGCTGGATTTGGGGTGCTAAAGAGGATAAGGAAAGCCTCATTGGTATCCAGAGCCTTCACCCTCCCAAGGTAAGTACCCCTTAGGGGCACTTTTTTCCACCACAGGTACTCTTTAACAAAACATAAATAATCACAACAGGAAACAACAGAGGAGACACCCTACCATAAGCAGCTTACAATGTAAAATGAAACAAAAGGTAAGACTATTAGAAAGCTGCTCCTGTGTCAGATTCTGTTGGAAGCAGCACTTGGTCTGTGCCTGAAGGGAATGTTCTAATCTACACAGTATTTTATTTCTTCCTGAAGATATGATCTAAGAGTGCACTTATAGGTTCCAAGGGTTGGAGAGTGACAAATGTGTTTTGGAAGGGAATTCAAAAAGAGGTGAAATGCTTGTGAGAAATCCTGTATACAGGAGTAGTGTGAGGAGTTGATTTTAGAGGATGGAAGAGCTTTGTATGCAGACATTCCAGTTTTGATGGAAAGTGTTACTGCTGGTTTTCCAAAGAGGTTTAATGAGCCAGTGAGAGCCAGAAAGTCTTGACAGGTAGTATGACATTGTTGCTTGAGATAGCATCTATCTAAATCACATATGAAAGATAATGAATAGACTGAAAATGTACATTGTTATAGGTCCTCTACATTTCTGCAAAGTGGAGGTATGATAGAGGCCAGGCCAGAAAAATGTTCTTTCCAGTGCTCTGTGGATGAATGTGAAGAGGGAGGAAACAAAGCTACCCTTTCATACTTCCAGGAATATCTGATTCACGGCAATGACAATTACTGTGTTATAAATAATATAAAGTGATTAGGACTGCAGAGCAGACTCACTTCACTGCGTATGCTTAGATAGTGAAAACATAATATGCAATGGCTTGACTTTCTGCACAGAACGGTATTTTCTATTGTACCATTAGCTGAATCATTGCCAAGGCAAGTGGGTTTACTTATAACGTGAAGACTTGGACAAAGTACAACAAAGTAGACCAGAGCAATCTATCTATATGACTACCTTATATCTACCTACCTTTTATCTTTCACTGGTATGGAAAACTCAATCAAAATCCCATTCCAAATCAGATCAAGAATTATCAAACAGTGGCAAAGGCCCAGACAATTTAAAGTGTACCAGAGACGAACCTATATGAAAGATTTATACATACCTGGGGCTTCCTCCAGCCCCTTCTGCATCGATCGCTCTCACGACGTCTTCCCCCGCCTTCTCCTGGTCCTGGTAGAAGCCCGTAAGTTTTGCCAGTCGGGGCCAGTCAGCACACCTGGTCCCCGTACAAGCCCTGTAAGTATTGCCACTTGGGGTGAGTCGGCGCATGCGCAGTGCGGCGCACGCACCCCTGTCTAGCTCCTGTAGCTGGGATCGTGCTGCACCTGCGCTGTAGTACCGCACATGCGCAGTGCGCCCCAAACTTATGGAGCGATCGATGCGGAAGAGGCAGGAGGAAACCCCAGGTATGTATAAATGTATTATGTAGGTTCCACTCTGGTTTACTTTAAGGAAAATACACAATTTATTTTTAGCACTCCCATCATACTAAGACACCACTGCTATTATTGGCAGTTGACATCGAAAAAACTTTTGATTCTCTTAATTGGCAATACTTGTATTGACATTTTCACCTGAACTTAAGTATCCATTTATTTCTTCCCTTACTTCTATTTTTATACTACGCTACTATTGGGCTAGTCCAAAACCAGTCAGACCTGTTGGATTTTTTTCTACCTAGTGACAGTAGCATAGGAATGTATCTCTCACAGAAACATCCATAAAGCTATTGCACAGAACCTACCTTACCCGTTCGAGATTGGCAAGTTTTCCCAGTGCTTTAAGCTGAATACTCATCAACAGACAGAGGAAGATGGATCAAATGACGACCCCTGACAACAAACGTTCCACAATCCATCTGCCGGCAGGCAGGTATGCACGACGGCACACGACCGGGAAATAAAGTGATCGCAGTACTTTGTGCAGAATCGTCTGGGATCTTAACCACTTGGGGATCATAGGCTTACACCCCCCTAGTGACCATGCTATTTTTTACAATTCAGGCCATGGCAGCTTTAAGGGCTTGCTGCAGGGCCGTACAACTCAGCACACAAGTGATCCCCCCCCCATTTTCTGCCCACCAACAGAGCTTTATGTTGGTGGGCTCTGATCCCTCCTGGCATGTTTGTATATATATTTTTTTTATTTGTGGGTTTTTTTTTTTTAAATTTCCGAACCTCCCTCCCCCCCAGCCAATCCCCGCGATCGGCTGTCATAGGCTTTAGCCTATGACAGCCGATCGCTCCTGTGCCTCCCCAGGGGACAGCCGAGTGACACGGCTGTCCCCAGTACAGTGCTGCCTTGATGATGCGCACATGATCTCCTGCAGGACTTGCCAATTGGTGTTGAGCAGTCCTGGGGCTGCCGCCGCGTTCATGCCATTCGGCGTGGAGTGGTCGGCAAGTAGTTAAAGATCCGATCTGCCGTGACGGTCATTATCGTTGCACGGTGCTAAACGACTTTCTTGTAATCACGTGTCTGTACTCAAGTCATGAGATGGTGGAAACGATTGCTCGTCACTCAAAGTATTGCCGGATGTTGGAAAAATCGTCGGGAAAATTGCTTCGTGGCTGCGGGCCTTTAGAGGTTGTGGAGGGGAAGGCTTGTTTTATAACATATGCAGGGTATGTTAAGGTGAACAGTGCGTACAAGAGGAAAAAAATATTTTTTCAAAAAACCTTATAGTTTTGGAGAAAATTGATTTTAAAATCATGAAAGGAAAAAAGTATACATTTAAATATGGTAAATTACAGATTATGTATCAACGTAACGGTAGTGTAAATTTACATATATCAAAAGAAAGAGCAATGAATTTCATGATGGGGTTTCCAGGGGGTCCGTACTAGTGATGTCGCAAACTTGAAATTTTCGGTTCACGCAAATTTGCCGCAGACGTTCGCAAACTGTGCAAACTGCAAAATAAAATAAAGGTGTTCTTTCATCATTTCAAGCTGAAATAAAGTTAAAATAAGAAAATAAAAATAAACCTAATAACCTAACATGCAGCAATATTATAGTACTGTACAGTGGGCCTACTGCTGATACAGCTCAGCACATTTCTGAGATACAGCTTAGTTGCCTTCTGCTGGCCAGTCAGATATCAAAATTGTTCCACTAGTCTGCCTGTGTTTGCACACTTCACTCTACTGCACTTTTAGAGACTGAGACCACTCATTTCTATGGACAAAATCTTTCATCATTTTAAAACATAAGGGGCTTGATTCACTATTACAAATAGCATGCCTTATCAGAGATAACACGCCTTATCAAAGTTAACACGCCTTATCAGAATAGCATAGTGAGCGCTATGAACCCGCAGGGGTTCAGGGCAGGACGAGTGGAGCTCTCGTCATTGCCAATTAGCAGGCATAATTTTGTAGCGCTCGCTATGATACTCTGATAAGGTGTGTTTTCTCTGATAAGTCGTGTTAACTTGGATAAGGCATGCTATTTGTCTAATGCTGGGAATACACGGTTCGTTTTTAGCTGATTAGATGGTTCGATAGATAATTTCCGACATCTCCGATCTCCCTTTCAATTCTTTTGCCGCTCGATTTCTGATAGACGTGAATGGAAAAAGATAAGAAAAATAAGCAGAAGATAACAGAATCAACTGCAGAATCGAGCGGCAAAAACGATCGAGAGCAGAAACGCACGGCAGAAACGAACCGTGTATTTCCAGCATTAGTGGATCAAACCCAAGATTTAAAAAAAAAAGCAGTAGGAGTGCATTGCTGAGGAAAACTTTCCCCTGGCTGATTTCATATATAAAAGCTGTTCAGAAACCATACATACTGCATATTTACAGTGCCAGTAATCCAGCACTGTAAAATTAGGTGCAGACTTTGAGGGTTATAACACAATATCCTGAAATGTTGTGCTCCTGCAGGACATCTACAGGCCTGATTCTTGGGAAATTTTGAACAGAGGTGCCAAAGTAGGATAAAAACCTCTAAAAACCGTTTAAGAAGGGGGAGGCGGTGGACTTACCTCCCTCAAGAAAATACAGGCATCGATTCGTTATTTTATAACAAAAATAAAATTTATTTAAAAGCTCTACTTTACAACGCGTTTCGCGTGCACAATACCGCTTCATCAGGCAATTAGTGGAGAAACTCAAGGAAGTCTTGAGTTTCTCCAACAACACTACTCCTTGATGGAGGGGTGTTACCCCTTTTTCTTCATACCTAGAGGGCGCCTTCTTAAACCTGAGTGGGGTCAGGTTACAATTCTCCCCACCTGCAAGTACAGTGGTTGCCTGTGTGGTAACCCTTGTTTGTGAGTATATTTTAACATTCTAGGTTCAATTCATTGTGAATCTCGAAGATACTACACAATATTGGGCTCTCGGTTTTACCCCTTTTTTGTTTTACAGTAAAAAAGGGTGCATGCATGAAGTGGACTAATTGGGCGCTGCCATAGGCGCCAATATAAAATATTGGTATTAGGGCGCTGGCATGGCCGGGCCGAGGCGAGAGAGGCTCAAGCCTCAGGGCGCAGTGTAGGAGGGGGCGCACAACTCACTCAGCTATCATTCCCCTATTGTGTTTCAAACAGAGAGAAATAAGAAAAGGGGATACATGGCAGTGACTGCAAGCCAGATAAGTAGAGATTAAGGTGTTGGGGGCCCTGGGGTGCCTCTTAGTCTAATAGCAATCAGTGTGTGACGGCTGGGGTGGGAGGGATGGAGGGGCGCACTTTAGTGTCTCAGCCTTGGGTGAGGACCTTGTCCTGGCTCTGGGCACCGGAGCGGAAATTTGGGCACCCGGGAAATATCGGGCGCAGGTATTATATATTGCAGTACTATATATACAGTGGCTTGCAAAAGTATTCGGCCCCCTTGAAGTTTTCCACATTTTGTCACATTACTGCCACAAACATGAATCCATTTTATTGGAATTCCACGTGAAAGACCAATCCAAAGTGGTGTACGTGAGAAGTGGAACGAAAATCATACACGATTCCAAACATTTTTTACAAATCAATAACTGCAAGGTGGGGTGTGCAAAATTATTCAGCCCCCTGAGTCAATACTTTGTAGAACCACCTTTTGCTGCAATTACAGCTGCCAGTCTTTTAGGCTATGTCTCTACCAGCTTTGCACATCTAGAGACTGAAATCCTTGCCCATTCTTCTTTGCAAAACAGCTCCAGCTCAGTCAGATTAGATGGACAGCGTTTGTGAACAGCAGTTTTCAGATCTTGCCACAGATTCTTGATTGGATTTAGATCTGGACTTTGACTGGGCCATTTTAACACATGGATATGTTTTGTTTTAAACCATTCCATTGTTACCCTGGCTTTATGTTTAGGGTCATTGTCCTGCTGGAAGGTGAACCTTCACCCTAGTCTCAGTCTTTGCAGACTCCAGGAGGTTTTCTTCCAAGATTGCCCAGTATTTGGCTCCATCCATCTTCCCATCAACTCTGACCAGCTTCCCTGTCCCTGCTGAAAAGAAGCACCCCCAGAGTATGATGCTGTCACCACCATATTTGACAGTGGGGATGGTGTGTTCTGAGTGGTGTGCAGTGTTAGTTTTCCGCCACACATAGCGTTTTGCATTTTGGCCAAAAAGTTCCATTTTGGTCTCATCTGACCAGAGCACCTTCTTCCACAATTGCTGTGTCCCCCACATGGCCTGTGGCAAACTGCAAACAGGACTTCTTATGCTTTTCTGTTAATAATGGCTTTCTTCTTGCCACTTTTCCATAAAGGCCAACTTTGTACAGTGCATGACTAATAGTTGTCCTATGGACAGATTCCCCTACCTGAGCTGTAGATCTCAGCAGCTCGTCCAGAGTCACCATGGGCCTCTTGACTGCATTTTGATCAGCGCTTTCCTTGTTCGGCCTGTGAGCTTAGGTGGATGGCCTTATCTTGGTAGGTTTACAGTTGTGCCATACTCCTTCCATTTCTGAATGATCGCTTGAACAGTGCTCCGTGGGATGTTCAAGGCTTTGGAAATCTTTTTGTAGCCTAACCCTGCTTTAAATTTCTCAATAACTTTATCCCTGACCTGTCTGGTGTGTTCTTTGGACTTCATGGTGTTGTTGCTCCCAATATTCTCTTAGACAACTTCTGAGGCCGTCACAGAGTAGCTGTATTTGTACTGACATTAGATTACACACAGGTGCACTCTAGTTAGTCATTAGCACTCATCCGGCAATGTCTATGGGCAACTGACTGCACTCAGACCAAAGGGGGCTGAATAATTACGCACACCCCACTTTGCAGTTGTTGATTTGTAAAAAATGTTTGGAATCATGTATGATTTTCATTCCACTTCTCACGTGTACTCCACTTTGTATTGGTCTTTCACATGGAATTCCAATAAAATTGATTCATGTTTGTGGCAGCAACGTGACAAAATGTGGCCGAATACTTTTGCAAGCCACTATATATATATATATATATATATATATATATATATATACTGTATATACATACATATATACAGTATACACCTGGTCTCTGGCATAGAGGGATACAGGCTTGTTCAGCTAGTCACTTGTGCAGGTTATTCCAACGTCACCAATCAAGCGAGACCTTTTCACACAGGGGCTAGGAACTAGTGTCTGCTTCTACAATCATATAATGTCTCATTCAGCTCTGCTTTCATATTGTGCAGTAAGGGACTTAAACAGCACAGTATGGAATTTTTGCTTCTCTCACGAATACATCTGAATTTTACAGCCGAAAAAAAGCTAAATTATATAGAAGTTTCTATGGGAATTGTGAGAATTTCATGTTGAAATCTTTTAAAAGTTGATGTGCAATGTATGGCAATCATCCATCCCCAGAGGTGTAGCTAGGGTTTTCAGCACCTGAGGACAAAGACAGTTTTTGTGCCCCTCTCTCGACAAAATGTGCATGGTCACACATCAGAATGTGGTCATGGTCATGGGTGGAGTCAAATGTATAAATGCTGTTTAGGTAGCCATATGTGCCCTTCTTCCCCCCTTAAGATAGCCAAATGTGCTCCCTTCCCCCATTCAGATAGCCTGATGTGGCTCCATTTTAAATAGCCAGATGTGCCCCCTATACAAAAGACAGATGTGTTCCCTAATAGATTTTATTCTGCTGCTGTTAACGCTTCTGCACTCCTGCACTCAAAGGGAGGGAGAGAAGCAGGGGCACTTCAGGCAGCCAGCGAGCCACCTCTCATGCATGTGAGGGTGCAGTGACTGTGCTGAGTGCCCTCACAGCGCTGCGCCCGGGGACGTATGTTCCCCCTTGCCCACCCATAGCTACGCCTCTGTCCATCCCTCTCTGACCAGAAGTCAGCCAGAGAGGAATCTATCTTTTGGGCACATTGGGAGGAAGCCTGCCAGTGTATGGCAGTGACCAGGGCCGGCCCGCCCATGAGGCGGGGTGAAACTTTTGCCTCAGGCGCACTTCTGGGGGGGCGGCACCCGCCCGTCCGTGGGTGTGGGGGGCCGCCCGAGCTGGAGGGGATAGCGGGCAGGAAGGGGGTATTGGGCCTAGCGGCAGGGAGGGGGGTCTGGTGGCAGCGTAGCAGGAAGTGACGTCAGTGGAGCGCAGGCTGGAACGAGGAAGAGGTGAGTGATCCCCGCCCGTTGCCTCTTACAATAGCTGCAGACAGCAACGTAACTTTTTAAAGCTGGAGGGGAGCGCCCCGCACCCACGGCTTGGGGGGGGGGGCGGCGATTTCTTTATAGATTGCCTCAGGCAGCAAAAAGTCTAGGGCCGGGCCTGGGGCTTTAAAGTCCGAAAAATACGGGTATTCAATCTCAAACTGATCTAAAAGAAATAAATAAATTTCAGCAACTAGCATGTAAAAAAAATACATGCTACTAAAAAGTATGGAAGGAAGAAAATGTAAACTTCGCTTAATTGCTGACAACTTTTCTTAAGTACTTTTTTTCCTTGCTGGAGGCTGAAAGGGTGCAAAATCATCTCCTATGAGAAAATGCAGGTGAATAATTTTCTAAATCAGGGCAGTAAATCAGTGTGTATTGAATAGGTAAACATTTTAAAACTGAATTGTATGAATGTTTGACAGCTTGACGATCTTTCTGTCTATACTATTTTCGTAAGGCTTGTATCCACCTCGTGATTTTGTGCGTAATTCTTCTGACATCTGGCGATTTTTTTGAGCAGCAAGCGATCATTTCCACGATTTTGCAACATGAATACGAGTGCACAATTAGAAGGACAACGCTTTGTGACACGCAGCAATGACACCTATCAGGGCAGATCAGATATTTAAGCAGGTGTAATAGATTGCGGAAAAGCCGCCGCGCGGACTGGCGGCGAGGCGGCTGGTTCCGCGTCTAGCTCGGCGGTTTGCATGCAGCAGCGTGCGTCTGATGTGGCTGGGCCTGTTAGTGCACACAGATTGAGGAATACGCGCGCGCGCGCGCTGAAAGGCAGAACCTTTATGACAAACGAGGAGGGATCAGCTGACCAGGTTGGTCAGCTGATCTCAGAGCAAGTGGCTATTGGTTGATCAGCGATGGGTGGCGCCGTGCTGCGCCGCTCTATATATAGTTATTGCTGGTCAGTCTCAAGTTGTCTGCCGTTGCGAACACTTACGTGAAAGCACTCAGACCTTAGTCAGATCCCACAGTGTGTTAGAACCAGGAGGACCTGGGAATTCACACTGAGCCAGATTACTTCTGTATTACTATTGTGTTATACTTCAGACTAGTTCCAGGGTGTTGAGACCACGGACCTCACACCCAAGACTAGGGATACTGTGTTATTATTGTGTTATACTTCAGACTAGTTCCAGGGTGTTGAGAACACGGACCTCACACCCAAGAATAGGGATACTGTGTTATCATTGTGTTATACTTCAGACTAGTTCCAGGGTGTTGAGACCATGGACCTCACACCCAAGACTAGGGATACTGTGTACCATCGTATTATACTTCAGACTAGTTCCAGGGTGTTGAGACCACGGACCTCACACCCAAGACCAGGGATACTGTGTTACCATTATGTTATACTCCAGACTAGTTCCAGGGTATTGAGAACACGGACCTCACACCCAAGACTAGGCATTGTTTGATATCTGTTATGACCTATTGCATTCCTGACTATCCCTCTGCTTTCTGATTCGGTACCTACGCATATCTGATTACCTGTTGCCAACCCTGCCTGCCCCTGGTTACCGAATCAGCCTTCTGTCTCTGTACCTTATCTGCCCGTGTGTTGCCGACCTGGCCTGCCCGACCTTGAGAGCTATCCCTCTCCATTGAGAGATTAGTCTCCAGACCTGCTTGTGACGCCCACCTTCTAGGTGTCACTCAGCCACAGGGCCTTCTTGCTATTCAGCCTGGGGCTCCACCTCTTTGGATGTCTCAGGCTGCTGAAAGGTCTTTGCACTTCCCAGAGGGAGGTATTTCCCATACTGCCAAGGACCACCTGCTCCTTGGGTGGTCCCACTCAAAGTCATTACTGTTGCACCATTCCAAAAACATACGGATAAGTTAATTGGCTCCCCCCAAAAAGTGGCCCTAGACTACAGTACTTACACTACATAATATAGACATATGGCAATGGTAGGGATTAGATTGTGAGCTCCTTTGAGGGACATTTAGTGACAAGATATATATATATATATATATACACTGTACAGCGCTGCGTAATATGTTGGCGCTATATAAATACTAAATAATAATAATAATTGCACCAAACACTCACACTATATAGGTGTCCAGAGGTTAGTTATACTTGTATTATTGGTGATTCTGCAGATCATCAATAATCAGGTATATATCTGTATTCTTGGTGATACTGCAGATCACCAATAATCAGATTCTCTCTGTGTGCTGACACCGATGGAGTCGGAGTCGTGGAGTCGGAGCAATTTTGGGTGCCTGGAGTCGGAGTCGGGAAAAATTGACTCTGACTCCGACTCCTAATTAATTTAAACTGTAATTAAAATAGAAACTATGATAAAATGTTCTATTTCTCAGATAATAGTCATCATAAATAATTTATATATACAGTAATTGCTGTGCTTAGACCACAAAAATGAAATAAACCAATCAAAATTAGTTACTTGTGCTGCTTCAATAAAGCAGTCTCTATATTTTTAAAGTCAGATATACATATCTGATTGTGACTGTACAGTATATATGATGTGTACACAGGAATCTCCTATATATACACTAAATAACATCTATGCTGTAAGTATAAAGCCTGATGTGTAGCCGTGTCACTAATAGAGATCGTCAATGAGATGGAAATCATTCTGCGTTGATGCTGATTTATGCAAATGTATGCACTCTCTTTGCTCATGAAATCAAATCATTTAATATGTTGTTAAAATTTGGTTTGGTGACTAAGAATTAAAGGGTACCTGAGACGGATGAAAAGAAAAGTTTTATACATACCTGGTGCTTCCTCCAGCCCCCTTCAGGCCAATCAGTCCCTCGCTGTCCTCCTCCGCCACCTGGATCTTCTGCTATGAGTCCCGGTAATTCAGCCAGTCAGTGCAGTCTGGCCACGTGCTGCTCCTACAGCCACGAGCATTCTGCGCCTGCGCAATAGTGCTGCGGAGGTGTAGTACGCTCCCGGCGGCGGAGTGTGTGCATGCACACTACGCCAGACTGGCTCAAGTACCTGGACTCATAGCAGAAGATACAGGTGGCGGAGGAGGACAGCGAGGGACTGATTAGCCTGAAAGGGGCTGGAGGAAGCCTCAGGTATGTATAAAACTTTAATTTCATCTGTCTCAGGTTTACTGTGTTACACAGTAGTACTATACATATGCACTCCCCACAGAGCTGCAGGGAATCCACTGAGAATGTTGTGCACATTGAACACAGAGGTGTTGTCTATCAACCATAAACCTGGTTCAGATTGTGCATGAGGAATGTGTAATAGAGGAAGACTAGCCTCATTCTCTTGCAGAGTACCTGCACATCACTCTTAGGCTTCCTGCACACTGCAAATCCGTTTTCTGATTCCGATTCAGTTTCCGATTCCGATTTTCAATTCCGATTTTCACTGAATACATTCAACAGAAAAATGGATCAAAAAACGCAGCATGCAGTAAAGATTAAAAATCGGAATCTGATGTAAAAACCGATTAAAAAGCGGAATCTGAATCGGAAATGCATGCAGTGTGCAAGAGGCCTTACATCTACCCACAGTCACATTGCCTAGGGCCTGATCCATGTTCAGATTGTGCATGAAGAATGTGTAATAGAGGAAGACTCACCTCATTCTCCTGCAGAGTACCTGTACATCACTCTTACATGTACACACAGTTGCATTGCCTAGGGCCTGATCCATGTTCAGATAGTGCATGAAGAATGTGTAATAGAGGAAGAATCCCCTAATTCCCCTACAGTGTACCTGCACATCACTCTTACATGTACCCACAGTTATATTGCCTAGGGCCTGATAGATGTTCAGATTGTACATGAAGAATATGAAATAGAGAAAGAATCGCCTCATTCCCCTGCAGAGTACCTGCACATTACTCTTACATGTTCCCACAGTTACACTGCCTAGGGCCTGATCCATGTTCAGATTGTACATGAAGAATGTGTAATAGAGGAAGAATTACCTCATTCCCCTGCAGAGTACCTGCACATCACTCTTACATGCACCCACAGTTACACTGCCTAGGGCCTGATAGATGTTCTTTGTCTGTACCTTTTTCAAGTACTCTTACCAAGGACTAGTTTTAGTCTATGACTAAAGAGAATAAATATGGCAGTCTACATATCCTTCTCACTTCAGTTGTCTTTTAAAAAGCATTGGCAGTTAAGAGACAAATTTCATGTTACATAATTTTAATCAACAAGATTGTAATATGCAAATTAGAGGAGTCAGAGTTGAGGAGTCTGAGTCGGTGGAATCCTAAACTGAGGAGTCGGAGTCGGTGGATTTTTGTACCGACTCCACAGCCCTGTATTTAACCACTTCCCGACCGCCTTACGCACAGAGGTGGCCGGGAAGTGGACCCCACAAGGACAAGCTCATGCCCAAAGGCGGCGGTCCTTGTAGGGGCATGGGCGGAGCGATCGCGTCATCCGTGACGCGATCCTCCGCCGGTGCCTGTCACCGCTCACCCGCCGCAACATCCCGCCGGCCACACGGAAGCGCCGGCGGGATGTTAATCCCGCGATTGCCGCATACAAAGTGTATAATACACTTTGTAATGTTTACAAAGTGTATTATACAGGCTGCCTCCTGCCCTGGTGGTCCCAGTGTCCGAGGGACCACCAGGGCAGGCTGCAGCCACCCTAGTCTGCATCCAAGCACACTGATTTCTCCCCCCCCTGCCCAAGATCGCCCACAGCACCCCTCAGACCCCCCCCCCCTGCCCACCCCCCAGACCCCTGTTTGCACCCAATCACCCCCCTAATCACCCATCAATCACTCCCTGTCACTATCTGTCAACGCTATTTTTTTTTATCTCCCCCCCCCCTGCCCACTGCCCCCTCCTGATCACCCCCCCACCCCTCAGATTCTCCCCAGACCCCCCCCCCCCCAGACCCCCCACCCCCTGTGTACTGTATGCATCTATCCCCCCTGATCACCTGTCAATCACCTGTCAATCACCCATCAATCACCCCCTGTCACTGCCACCCATCAATCAGCCTCTAACCTGCCCCTTGCGGGCAATCTGATCACCCACCCACACCGATAGATCGCCCGCAGATCCGACATCAGATCACCACCCAAGCGCAGTGTTTACATCTATTCTCTCCTCTAAACACCCACTAATTACCCATCAATCACCCCCTATCACCACCTGTCACTGTTACCCATCAGATCAGACCCTAATCTGCCCCTTGCGGGCACCCAATCACCCGCCTACACGCTCAGATTGCCCTCAGACCCCCCCTTATCAATTCGCCAGGGCATTATTTACATCTGTCCTTCCCTGTAATAACCCACTGATCACCTGTCAATCACCTGTCAATCACCCATCAATCACCCCCTGTCACTGCCACCCATCAATCACCCCCTGTCACTGCCACCCATCAATCAGCCCCTAACCTGCCCCTCTCGGGCAATCTGATCACCCACCCACACCAATAGATCGCCCGCAGATCTGACATCAGATCACCACCCAAGCGCAGTGTTTACATCTATTCTCTCCTCTAAACACCCACTAATTACCCATCAATCACCCCCTATCACCACCTGTCACTGTTACCCATCAGATCAGACCCTAATCTGCCCCTTGCGGGCACCCAATCACCCGCCTACACGCTCAGATTGCCCTCAGACCCCCCCTTATCAATTCGCCAGGGAATTATTTACATCTGTCCTTCCCTGTAATAACCCACTGATCACCTGTCAATCACCTGTCAATCACCCATAAATCACCCCCTGTCACTGCCACCCATCAATCACCCCCTGTCACTGCCACCCATCAATCAGCCCCTAACCTGCCCCTTGCGGGCAATCTGATCACCCACACCAATAGATCGCCCGCAGATCTGACATCAGATCACCACCCAAGCGCAGTGTTTACATCTATTCTCTCCTCTAAACACCCACTAATTATCCATCAATCACCCCCTATCACCACCTGTCACTGTTACCCATCAGATCAGACCCTAATCTGCCCCTTGCGGGCACCCAATCACCCGCCTACACGCTCAGATTGCCCTCAGACCCCCCCTTATCAATTCGCCAGTGCAATATTTACATCTGTGCTTCCCTGTAATAACCCACTGATCACCTGTCAATCACCTGTCAATCACCCATCAATCACCCCCTGTCACTGCCACCCATCAATCACCCCTTGTTACTGCCACCCATCAATCAGCCGCTAACCTGCCCCTTGCGGGCAATCTGATCACCCAGCCACACCAATAGATCGCCCGCAGATCCGACATCAGATCACCACCCAAGCGCAGCGTTTACATCTATTGTCTCCTCTAAACACCCACTAATTACCCATCAATCACCCCCTATCACCACCTGTCACTGTTACCCATCAGATCAAACCCTAATCTGCCCCTTGCCGGCACCCAATCACCCGCCTACACGCTCAGATTGCCCTCAGACCCCCCCCTTATCAATTCGCCAGGGCATTATTTACATCTGTCCTTCCCTGTAATAAACCACTGATCACCCATCAATCACCCCCTGTCACTGCCACCCATCATTCACCCCCTGTCACTGCCACTCATCAATCAGCCCCTAACCTGCCCCTTGTGGGCAATCTGATCACCCACCCACACCAATAGTTCGCCCGCAGATCAGACGTCAGATCACCTCCCAAGTGCAGTGTTTATATCTGTTCTCTACCCTAAACACCCACTAATTACCCATCAATCACCCCCTGTCACTGCTACCTATTAGATTAGACCCCTATCTGCCCCTAGGGCACTCAATCACCCGCCCACACCCTCAGAATGCCCTCATGCCCCAGCCCTGATCACCTCGCCAGTGCATTGCTTGCATCTATTCCCCCCTCTAATCACACCTTGAGACACCCATCAATCACCTCCTGTCACCCCCTAGCACACCTACCCATCAGATCAGGCCCTAATTTGCCCCGTGTGGGCTCCTGATCACTTGGCCAAACCCTCAGATCCCCCTCAGACCCCTTCCGATCACCTCCCCAGTGCATTGATTGCATCTATTTTCCCCTCTAACCACCCCCTGAGACACCCATCAATCACCTCCTGTCACCCCCTAGCACTCCTATCCATCAGATCAGGCCCAATACAACCTGTCATCTAAAAGGCCACCCTGCTTATGTCCGGTTCCACAAAATTCACCCCCTCATAGACCACCTGTCATCAAAATTTTCAGATGCTTATACCCCTGAACAGTCATTTTGAGACATTTGGTTTCCAGACTACTCACGGTTTTGGGCCCTTAAAATGCCAGGGCAGTATAGGAACCCCACAAACTGACCCCATTTTAGAAAAAAAGACACCCCAATGTATTCTGGTAGGTGTATGACGAGTTCATAGAAGATTTTATTTTTTGTCAAAAGTTAGCGGAAATTGATTTTTGGTTTTTTTTCACAAAGTGTCATTTTTCACTAACTTGTGACAAAAAATAAAATCTTCTATGAACTCGCCATACACCTAACGGAATACCTTGGGGTGTCTTCTTTCTAAAATGGGGTCACTTGTGGGGTTCCTATACTGCCCTGGCATTTTAGGGGCCCTAAACCGTGAGGAGTAGTCTAGAAAACAAATGCCTCAAAATGACCTGTGATTAGGACGTTGGGCCCCTTAGCGCACCTAGGCTGCAAAAAAGTGTCACACATGTGGTATCGCCGTACTCAGGAGAAGTAGTATAATGTGTTTTGGGGTGTATTTTTACACATACCCATGCTGGGTGGGAGAAATACCTCTGTAAATGACAATCTTTTGATTTTTTTACACACAATTGTCCATTTACAGAGTTATTTCTCCCACCCAGCATGGGTATGTGTAAAAATACACCCCAAAACACATTGTACTACTTCTCCCGAGGACGGCGATACCACATGTGTGGCACTTTTTTCCACCCTAACTGCGCTAAGGGGCCCAAAGTCCAATGACTGAGTACCTTTAGGATTTCACAGGTCATTTCGTTTCAAGACTACTCCTCACGGTTTAGGGCCCCTAAAACGCCAGGACAGTATAGGAACCCCACAAATGACTCCATTTTAGAAAGAAGACACCCCAAGGTATTCTGTTAGTAGTACGGTGAGTTCATAGAAGATTTTATTTTTTGTCACAAGTTAGCGGAAATTGATTTTTATTGGTTTTTTTCACAAAGTGTCATTTTCCGCTAACTTGTGACAAAAAATAAAATCTTCTATGAACTCACCGTACTACTAACGGAATACCTTGGGGTGTCCTCTTTCTAAAATGGGGTCATTTGTGGGGTTCCTATACTGTCCTGGCATTTTAGGGGCCCTAAACCGTGAGGAGTAGTCTTGAAACGAAATTTCTCAAAATGACCTGTGAAATCCTAAAGGTACTCATTGGACTTTGGGCCCCTTAGCGCAGTTAGGGTGCAAAAAAGTGCCACACATGTGGTATCGCCGTACTCGGGAGAAGTAGTACAATGTGTTTTGGGGTGTATTTTTACACATACCCATGCTGGGTGGGAGAAATAACTCTGTAAATGGACAATTGTGTGTAAAAAAAAATCAAAAGATTGTCATTTACAGAGGTATTTCTCCCACCCAGCATGGGTATGTGTAAAAATACACCCCAAAACACAACATACTACTTCTCCTGAGTACGGCAATACCACATTTGTGGCACTTTTTTGCAGCCTAACTGCGCTAAGGGGCCCAATGTACAATGAGCACCTTTAGGCTTTACAGGGGTGCTTACAAATTAGCACCCCCCAAAATGCGAGGACAGTAAACACACCCCACAAATGACCCCATTTTGGAAAGTAGACACTTCAAGGTATTCAGAGAGGGGCATGGTGAGTCCGTGGCAGATTTCATTTTTTTTTTGTCGCAAGTTAGAAGAAATGGAAACTTTTTTTTTTTTTTTTTTTTTTTTAACAAAGTGTCATTTTCCGCTTACTCGTGACAAAATTTAATAGCTTCTATGAACTCACTATGCCTCTCAGTGAATACTTTGGGATGTCTTCTTTCCAAAATGGGGTCATTTGGGGGGTATTTATACTATCCTGGAATTCTAGCCCCTCATGAAACATGTCAGGTGGTCAGAAAAGTCATAGATGCTTGAAAATGGGAAAATTCACTTTTTGCACCATAGTTTGTAAACGCTATAACTTTTACCCAAACCAATAAATATACACTGAATGGGTTTTTTTTTATCAAAAACATGTTTGTCCACATTTTTCGCGATGCATGTGTACAGAAATTTTACTTTATTTAAAAGATGTCAGTCAGCACAGAAAGTTAAAAAAATCATTTTTTTGCCAAAATTCATGTCTTTTTTGATGAATATAATAAAAAGTAAAAATCGCAGGAGCAATCAAATAGCACTAAAAGAAAGCTTTATTAGTGACAAGAAAAGGAGCCAAAATTCATTTAGGTGGTAGGTTGTATAAGCGAGCAATAAACCGTGAAAGCTGCAGTGGTCCTTAAAGGGAACCTTAACTGGCGAGGAAAAATTAATTCACTTACCTGGGGGCTTTCCCAAGCCTCCTGCAGCCGTCCGGTGCCCGCGCCGGTCCTTCGGTGCCCTCCGGTCTCCCTCCGCCGCTAAGCTTCATTTTCGGACGACTGCCAGTCGTCCTCGGGCCTCTTCCACATTCCTCGTCGTAAACTGCAGTAAAGCGCGTCCGCATGACGCCAAACGCGTCATGCGGACGCGCTTTACTGCAGTTTACGATGAGGAATGCGGAAGTGGCCCGAGGACGACTGGCAGTCGTCCGAAAACGAAACTTAGCGGCGGAGGGAGACCGGAGGGCCCCGAAGGACCGGCGCGGGCACCGGACGGCTGCAGGAGGCTTGGGAAAGCCCCCAGGTAAGTTAATTAATTTTTCCTCGCCAGTTAAGGTTCCCTTTAAGGGGGGTAAAGCCCTAGGTCCTCAAGTGGTTAAGATCCCCGACGACTCCCATGCAAAGTGCCAAGATCGTTTGAACTCTCGTTCGCTCCCATCATGTGCCGTCGCATGTTCCCATGGGCAGGAAGATGGACCGGGGAATGCTCATCAGGGGATGTCGCTGAGATCCATCTTTCTTGGCAGCCAGGTGAGTTTTCAGCTTAAAACAAGTAAGCAGATCAGGTGCTGTTCCTTAATTCTGACTCTTCTAGCTACAAACTTTTTTTTAAATTTTACATGATAAAACTTGTTTTGATGCCCAAAACAGTCAGTTGTGATCATTTTGTGTGATAATGTAGCATGAGTACAGTTGTTCCCTGGCTCCTCCCTCTTTAGTGATCTGACTATTTGGTAAATGCTTAACTGGCCACTGTGTGGGGGGAGGAGGAAGGGCATAGCATTTACACTTATTCATGCCTGTGGGAGTCAGAGAACTCCTGGATTTAAACCTTCTGCACACCTTAGGAGCACTCCTACGATATATCTGGTTTGTGTGTGCTGCCACTGTTCCAGCATGTCAGTCAACCATGTATGAATTTTTTCTCCATGAACTATTAAATAAACAGGCAGCAGACAAAGGGAACTGTGCTAAGGAGTAGCCCTGGAACATGCAAAAGGTTAATAGTTAGCCATTTCAAGTGCATAGTTCTTCCAATGGCTTCTGCTTGGGTACGAATCACATATAACCACACACCTCATCACACAAAGCTGGGTGGAGTTCTTCCTCAAACCTTTATCAGTCGGCTATGTATGCACTTTATGATATCCACAAGAAAACCAGGAACTTGGCTTTTACTCCAAACATGATGTGAGAAAGGAAGTGCTTTACGTAAGTAAACAGCCTCATTTGAGTTGGCCAAGAATTTTCAACCCCTTCCACTGTCACAACTCGCAAGTAGCTGTGAAGTGTGCCAGGCCAGAGCTTCCAGGATATAGGATGATTCCACAAGATTCTTAGCATTGTTAGACTGCTGTAAAATAGCTTTACAACATCTAATGATGTGGATCTGCATTAGCAAAGCAATCTCAGGTGCTTTGTCCTGGAGTATAGGCTGTGCTTCTAAAACGCGGTACACACCTTCAACTTTTATTGGCTAATCACTGACCAATTTTAACACCCCCATGCAGTATGAGAGTTTGCCTACACAATCTGCTCAGAGTATTCAAAATCTGTTGACCCTCATACTACATAGAGTGGGTAAAATTGGCCAACCATTAGCCAATTAAAATTGAAGGTATGTACCACGCTTTAGATTCATTTCTTGGAGCCTGATGAAGAAATTATTATAAAATGTTGAAATCTTGCCCATAAATGTTTTTATTTCACAGAGTACCCAGATGGTGATCCAAAACCACTAGGTATATGGGGACCTAAAGATCCTCTTTAAAAAAACAAAAATAGCTGTATGCATGTTTGATTATATGGCTCAGTAAAACTTAAAGCGGAATATAACCCTGCATTTCAACTTTGCTCTAAAACATTATTTACAGCATATTATATGCAACCAGCATTTTTTTGTTACTAGACCAGCATTGGAAGGGTTACACACAGAGGAGCTTTAAAGTTCTGTGGAGAGAACTGCTCCCCGCAGCCGAAGTTTAGACAGATACATTTAAGTAAACAAAATGTAACAAGTGAGGAATGTTACACACTCTTTGGCTGTCCTCCCGCTCCTGCACAGTCAGAGAGAGTGAGTCACATTCCACAGTTGTTACATTTTGTTTTGCTTAAATGTATCTATCTAAACTTCGGCTGCAGAGAACAGTTCTCTCCAGGAACTTTAAAGCTCTAATAATAATCGATATAGTGGCAGTGATAATAGAAAGAGCAGGATATATGTTACCCGGGCAGATAGTTAAGTTATAAATAAACACTAGTTATTACAAACATATGCCAAATATCATATCAAAATTTATTGGAGAAAATTACTGAAAAAATTATTATTAAAAGCACATGGGATGGCCACCCCGTCGCAACTCATCCACCCAGGCAGTCCACATGCAATCACATCCGTACGACGGCATCTAACTCTAAGATGGAAACTTTAAAGCTCTGTGTGTAACCCTTCCAATACTGGTCTAGTAAAAAAAAAATTGCTGGTTGCATATAATATGCTGTAAATAATGTTTTAGAGCAAAGTTGAAATGCAGAGTTATATTCCGCTTTAAAGGCCACAGCAGTTCTGGATGTATGTCCGGCTTTTAGGGATATAAACGGATGATTTGCAGCAGCGATACATCATGGACGATCTTGCTAAGATAAAGCTGATTCAAAAAAAGGTCTGAAGCTGTGTTTCCTTTTCAGACTGTGGTAGAGCAATAGTTGATACCAGAAGGTGCCATCGACCAGAAGGGCCTACTAGGGGTCCTCCTTCAACTGCTGTATTAGCTCTTTATTGATGCTAGGCTGGTCATTATTACTTCTGTTTGTGCTTTGAATGCAGGGATGTTTTTAGGGATAGACAAACCAGGCCGATTAGGGGGCAACACAGAGCTAGTCTTAGCACACTGTACTTGATAGAATTCTTATACATAACTACTAGCTCAATTAAAAAGGGTAAGGATGGTCATTCTAACACATAAACTGCCGCTGCTTGTTTGCATAACAGTGACATGGCAGGTGCTATTAATGTGCTAATTAAGCAGTAATTGTTTTAAAGGGGCACTACAGCGAAAAACTGTAAAATTTAAAATATGTGCAAACATATATAAATAAGTACATTTTTTCCAAAGTAAAATGAGCCATAAATTACTTTTCTCTTATGTTGCTGTCACTTACAGCAGGTAATAGAAATCTGACAGAAGTGACATGTTTTGGACTAGTCCATCTCTTCATAGGGGAATCCCAGCAAGGCTTTTATTCTTTATCAAGATATTCCCTAAAAAGGATTTAAACAATGATGTTGGCCAGCTTCCCTGCTCGTTACACAGTTTTTTGGCAGTTGGACAGAGCAACTGCCATTCACTAAGTGCTTTGAAAATAAATATATCCCTGAGAATCCCCTATAAAGAGATGGATTAGTCCAAAACCTGTCACTTTTGTCAGATTTCTACTACCTACTGTAAGTGACAGCAACATAGGAGAAAAGTAATTTATGGCTCATTTTACTCTGGAAAAAATGTACTTCTTATTTGTATATGTTTGCACATATTTTACATTTTACAGTTTTTCACTGTAGTGCCCCTTTAAGTTTAATCTGTATAGATTTTTGCAATTCTGACCTATAAATACCCAGGCTCTCATAACAATTATAGGAATGTGGGTTCAGTGAGTTTGGGTTGGTGAGATGGGTCTAACCTGGTAATAATTTATGTATCCTTTGAAGACCTATTTTGAGAAATAACATCATTCCTGTATATCATTTATCAGTTTTTTAATGGTACCTGCAAAACTAATTCATTTTGACTGGGAGGGGGAGGGTGAAATGAAGGAAGCCTCGCCAGGGTCACCAAAATGACCAGAAACAACCCTGTTTGAACAGAACAAACTGTTAAGGCTTGTTCACACCTAGAACATTTTCGCTATTTTTTAAGCGCCGGTGATTTTGAAAATCACTTTAACGCCATTGCGATTCCAATTTCGATTTTCCCTGGATGCTATCAAAAGAAAAACACAAAAAAAATGCAGCATGCAGTACCGATTAAAAACCAGAATCGCATGTGAAAATCGATTAAAAATCGGAATCGCATGTAGTGTGCAAGAGGCCTAAAAGCACTTGGGCAATGAATCCTTACGGGACTGTTCATATATGCGTGTTTCGTCAGCTTTCCGCTTACCAAAGGGCTGCCTGCACCATTTTTGGGGTGATTTTGCTACAATGGAAGGTATAAGAAAAAAACAAAATACTCACAAAATCACTTTTGCAATGATTGCGTTCACGCTTTTAAGAATAAATACATTGTATTTATTCTTTTCCAGGTCAAAGAGTTCACTTCCTGACTTGAGTCAGGAAGTGAAAAAGAAATCGCTCTGCAAAAGCGCTTTGAAAAGTGGTTTACACAAAATCACATCCATCAGCGATTTCGATTTTAGATGTGAACAAAGCCTTACTAACCCCTGCTTAAAGTGTACCAGAGCTCTCTAAAACAAAAAGATGTATACGTACCTGGGGCTTCCTCCAGCCCCATCCACTTGGATCGCTCCCACGCCGCCGTCCTTCGATGTATGCAGTTCCGGTACCGGGTCCCTGCACTTCCGTCAGTCAGCTCCAGTTTACGCAGGAGAAGTGCGCTTTTTGCGTATCTCTCCAGCAGCTGCTGGAAAGATACATAGAGGGCGCACTTCCCTTACGTCAGACTGATCCGACTGACGGAAGTGTAGGGACCCGGTACCGGAGCTGCAGACATCGGAGGATGGTGGCATGGGAGCCATCCAAGCGGATGGGACTGGAGGAAGCCCCAGGTATATTATAAATCTTTTTGTTTTAGTGAGCTCTGAGTCCCTTTAAAGTCATTGGGAGTCATATAAAAAAGCCAGATACTTATCTAAGGAGAGGGAAGGCTCTGGGTCCTATAGAGCCTTCCTGCTACTCTCCTGGTCCCCATTCCAGCGCTGGCTCCCCAGTAGCAGTATTCGACCGATTTGGTCAAATACTGCTGTCCCCACCACCGAAGGGAGGCTTCAGAAGTCTTCAGGAACCCGAGTGCTCCTGAAGACAGGTCGCTCCATACTGTTCACGTGCGAGCGCCCTCTCTCACTCGCGTTTGCACAGTATGGAGCATCCTGTGACTGTCTTCAAGAGGACTCGACTCCCGAAATCCCCCCGCAGCAGGGGGTTTAAAAGGAGAAGCTGCCGCTGCAACAAGAACTCCGAGAAAGGAGAGATAAGGCCATAGAACCCAGAGCCTTCCCTCTCCTTAGGTAAGTATCTGGCTTTTTTTAACATATGACTCCCAATGACTTTAAACCACTCTGACAATGCAAATGTTCTTGGGAGGTTTTTGTGCCCCATATAAATGACAGTAAGTGCTTGAGGGGGCCCAATGTAACCCTTAGCTGATTCCTTTGCTACCTCACTGACTTAAATCCTCAGATACCCCCAAAAGGTCATGTTTTAAGACTTTCCCAGTGATGACATAACAACCCTGATATTTACTGTTCCTGCAATAATTATTTTAATACACTGACAGAAATCCTGGACCTGCTGGAGGATTGGAGCTAAACTCATGTAGAAACCTGTTTGTACTTTTATGTTTCCCCAACAAGTTTGGTGCCAGGAAAAAGCACATAAACTCTTGTCTATATTCCAGAGTGGGGGTGTTCATATCTTAGTGTACTTGCTGAGGTACAGTCAGTGGGTCTTACTCCCCTACATGCAGCAGTCTGGGTGTGGTTTATATAAATAAAGGTTTGCTGGATGACAAATTATGTCCTCTACAGGAGGCTTTTAGAAATCTCTGGTGATGCCTTTAATAAATCAATTCTGGTAGGGTTATCAAACAAATTACCTCATGTGAGGTATTTTACCTCATGAGGTAATGACATTTAGCAATTCTGGTAGGTTTTAGTCATGTTTTACCTCATGCGGTAAATTATGAGGTAATTCACGAGGTAATTTACCAAAAATAGCTATTCTCATGGAAATTAGGGGGCATGTTAGCACATAATTTACCGATCTTTTTAAGGAGGTAAAGTCAACTTGAATGCATTTTGCAGTTTTTAGTGGAGTTCCTATTGCTGTTTTAGTGTCATTCCTATTCAGGCTGTGTAATAAAAAAGAATAGTAAAAATAAAACTCCAAATATTTACTGGGTTTTTTAAGGCATGCCTATAAATATACTTTTCATAGGTTGCTAAATAATCAAATACACCTTCCCCCTCAAAAAAAATCTTCCAAAGACTATCCTAACTTAGGGAAGACAATTAAAGACTACTATTATTTATTTACTGCATGCTTACTGCTGAAATACCTCATGTTTGGAAATGGAGAAAAATCTTTAAGATTTGCTAAAAAAAGAGGAAAATACCTCATGTGGTATTTTACCTACAAAAAAATATTTACCTCACATAGCTACCAGAATTGAGACCATTGTGTAAGTTTTTTTAGACACCTTACATTTTGCACAATCACTGGTGGTCTTTTGGGCCTGCAATATTTATTGGTCATTGAATAATGCATTGGCAGGGGATTTAAACATTTTTTTCTTCTGTAATCTTATTAAAATCAATATGTTACTGCAACCAAGAAGGGGTTTGCCTTTGTTTGGCATGGAGAAGAGGTGAACTGTATGCTTGCTTTTCAAGCTAGGGCAGATTGAGATCAAGAGGTTTAATGCCTTATATTCAGTGTTTTCATCTAAAATCAGTGTATCACAAAGCAAATGACTAAACAGAGTTAAATCTCTTAAAGGGGAACTGAAGTAAGAGGTATACGGAGGCTGCCATATTTATTTCCTTTTAATCAATACCAGTTGCCTGGCAGCCCTCCTGGTCTATTTCTCTGCAGTAGTATCTGAATAACACCAGAAACAAGCATGCAGCTAGTCTTGTCAGATCTGACTTTTAAGTCTGAAACACCTGATCTGCTGCATGCTTGTTCAGGGGCTATGGCTAATAGTATTAGAGGCAGAGGATCAGCAGGGCTGCCAGGCAACTGGTATTGCTTAAAAGGAAATAACCATGGCAGCCTCCATATACCTCTCTCTTCAGTTCCCCTTTAATCCTAAAGGTGGGCACTAACGGACCAAATTTTTGCAAAAAATCGTTCGAGCGATCAGAAATTCTGATCGGAAGTGAAATCGTTCACTACACCATCAACGAACCAATCTTTGCTTCCTATCTATCACAACCAACAAGAAAATCCAAATTTTGGTTTGACGGAAATCCAATCGGATGACTATTTTTATAATTGTTCATAATAGATTGTGTCCATCAACAGGGATTATTTACAACCAACCGATCAGAATTCGAACAATTTTTCGCTAGAAATTGAACCGTTAGTGGCCACCTTAAGAGACTAAAGCCTGGTACACACTTTTAATTATAATTGGCCATTCACTGTCCAATTTTACCACCTCTACATTGATCAGCTTGTTTAGGTAAACACTCATACTACATGGAGGTAATAAAATTGGTCAGTAATTGACCAATCATAATTGAAAGTCTGCACCAGGCTTAAGGGTGGCCATACACAATACAATCATCTTTGCACATATTTACCAAATCTATGTAGTATAAGGCTCAACACACACCATACAATCTTGGTTGTTCAATCTTACCACTTTCATGTAGTATAAGAGCTTATCCAACCAATCATTCAAGGTATTTTTAATGTGTTGGCCCTTATACTACATAGATTTGGTAGATCTGTACAACCAAGATTGTATGGTGTGTGTTGAGCTTAAGGCCCAAAAGATTGAAAATACTTCTTTGAAGAGATTGTTTTGATGAGCTCTTATACTACATGAAAGTGGTAAGATTGAACAATCAATGTTATGGTGTATGGCCAGCCTAATCTAACCAGTACCGTCTAAGCCTAATCTTAGACTGGCTTTTCAACAATGCGTTGGAAAACGGATTCCTGCAGTTGCAGCAAAAGACAAAATGTAACTCTTTTTTAGGCTGTGAGACCTGGGCAAGATATACTGCTTGATATCACGATATTTAACTCCTTGTATGCATTTGCCTTATTTTACAATATGTAAAAACTAGGCAGATGAAAATTAGGATTAAATCTCTTGACCTCAGGCAATTAAAATCAACTGCCCTAGCCGTATGGTTTTCTGTACGTCCGTTAAAGATTTGGTCACATGGGACAGGAAGTGACAGGAAGTGAGACCAAGGGGTGTATTTACAAAAGAGCATTCAACTTTACATTGCAATTATAGCGCAAGGATACAATTTAAGGAGTTTTATGGAGTTTTATGTCAACTGCTTACTGTGATTTACGGTGAAGTAACATAAGCACAGTATGCACTGACATGGCTCCTTGTATGCGCATAAATACCGTATGTAAATATGCAACCTTTTCTCACAGTCCCAAAAACAAAAAGGTCCCTCTCCCCTTTGTATTGAGTTTAAAGGAAGCTTTTAATGAGAGAGGGATATGGAGTCTGACATCATTTTTTTTAATGCTACATGGCTGATTATCCTGCTGATCTGATTACCAACCTCTGCCAGAGGTAGAGTGAGACCCTGACTTGGAATAATTATGTACATCAAGTTTTCATGATGCCAGTCTGACTCTTTTGGCTTGCAGCTCGTTGCAGGTAGGTGCTCGCTCAAGTCAGTCGGAAACTGGAAATTTTTGAGAGGGAATAATGAAGTTAGCCTCCATATTCTTCACATTATGGGCTTCCACGAGTCAGCCACAGTGTTTGTTAACTGATATAGCTGGTTAAAGTTAACTTGCCACTTCCATCATCAAAATCCAGCATGGACTGCAGTACATATTTTAGGTCTGACACCTTTGTTAAATACCTGCACCATGTTCCCAGATATTTTGCTGTGAAGAATTCTATTGAGTCATTTATGAAATGACTAACCAACCATTTTCTGCTTTTCAAGACAAAGGTTGCTAAGTAGATCATGTGACTCCTCATAGCTCCAGCTGTCAGCAAGTTTTCTTGACAAAGGGCACCTGTTGTGAAGAAGCCTAGACCAAGCTGCAGAGCTGAGTGGAATCACACGATTAGCAAAGCAGTGTCTGGAAATGATAAAGGTGAGAGGGGCATTACCTTTACCTCACAAAGCAGAAGCTGGCTGGATGGTCTTTTTCAGAGAGACACGAAGGACACTTTACAAATCAAGGTTTAAAGCACTGGATGCAGATAAACAAGATCCAAATATCTGTAGTATGCAGTGAAGCTCCATGTATTGCAGAAATGAAAAGAGAGAAAAGTTCTATCCATATGAACAGCACCACTCCAGGGTATATTCAAAAATGTAACAAGTTTATTGGTATCAAAAACACACAACAGCTGTATGAACACACAATTAAAAACATTTAAAACCATCCACCCTTGGATGGTTTAAAATGTTTTTAATTGTGTGGTCATACAGCTGTTGTGTGTTTTTGATACCAATAAACGTGTTATATTTTTGAATATAACCTGGAGTGGTGCTGTTCATCTGGGGAAACCTTTTTTCTCTTTTCACTTTTGAATCTATATA